>NW_015416176.1:0-1637 GCF_001527695.2 Protobothrops mucrosquamatus | reverse complement strand
GCATGAATCATGCTCTGCAACATTCTTAAATATATGGGAACATTGAACCTTTTGTCCCTGCAATACATATAGATTATCTTCCTTTATGCCTTCTGCACAAATATTCCCATTCCTTTTGATGAGACACTTCCCATTTACAAAAATAGTCTCAAAACCTTGTTTGTCTAAATAAGACACACTTAACAAATTATGTTCCATCTCAGGTATACAAAGCACATTGGTAAACTTTTATTCCAAATATGGAATTTTTACATCGCCTCTTCCGATGACTTTTGCTTTCTGGCCATTTGCCAAAGCCACAGCTTCTTGTGCTACTGGAACAAACCTGCAAAACAATTCAGAGTCATTAACAATTGTTTGACTTGCCCCACTATCTATTAGCCACTTGTCTCTGTTGTTGCTATTGCAAACTTTTGCAACACCAAAATGTTCCTTTTGCAAATTAGTCTTCTTTGCATGCACAAATGTCCTTCCTTGCAAATTATTCCTCTGCAAACAGTTCCTTTTCAGATGTGTCCTCGCTCCACAAATGTAGCTATTCTTTTCTTGCAAAACTCTCTGTCTGCAAAATCTCTCTTTTGTTGCAATTTGGTCCCATCTGCTGCTTGTTCCTTCTCCTCTGGAGACTTGCAGTCTGGACCCCCTCCTCAGGAATTTCTCCTCCTCGTGGCTACTCCTGAAATTGTTATTTTCTTCTTCATTAAGCAAACATGCCTTTAAAGCCTCAAAATTTAAGTCTTTTTCTTCTTTGCACTCAAATATAGCAGAAACGGTGTCCCAGGTTTTATCTAAACTGTTCAACACCAATAAAACCTTCTGTGACTCAGGAAATTTAATCCCACGTTGTTCTAGGTCCAAAAATAAACTTTGCATTTTATTTAAATGCTGTTCCACAGATTCACCTGGTTGCAAACAGGCTCTGTAAAGTTTTCTTGACAATTGCACTATATTGCATGCAGAAACATTCACGTGCACAGCTCTCAACTTCAGCCAAATTTCCTTTGCAGTTTTTAGATTTGCAACATTTAGAAACTGTTCATCATCTAAATTCAAGATGAGATAAGCCATGGCTTGATCATGGCTTTTCTGTTCAGTAGCTGCAAATACTTGTGGGGGATTTTCTACAATATACCACAGCTCTTTTGCTTTCAGCAAACATTCCATCTTTGCTGCCCAGATAATGTAATTCTTTTGCCCTAAACGAGGCACAGAGCTTTCCTTAAATTCCATTGCAGCCATTCTGCTAATTCTGCCTTGTTCTTATACTTTTCTAAACACAGGCAATTTCTTCCAGCTTTAAATTACAATGCAGTCCTTAGTAAGCTCTGGGCCCATAACCTGTTAGAGAATTTTAATTTCTCTGTTGGTAAAAATAAATCAGAAGCTCTCACAGTTGATTGCATTTAGCTGATTCAAATAAACTCTTTATATTCATAGCAAAATATTTACAATACCATACATTCTTCTTTACAGCAACATAACACAATGTAGACTTCTTACAGCAGAGACAGACCTGAGACTTGAAACTGAAACCCAGCTTCTAACTCAATACCTTTTTTCACAGACTCAGTAGCACTTTACTCACATTGGCTGACTGAGTTACCACATGACTCTTCCTGCTCATGAATATTCCAACA
>NW_015416175.1:0-1637 GCF_001527695.2 Protobothrops mucrosquamatus | reverse complement strand
TGATTGTCCACTAGGACTCCGAGGTCCCTCTCACAGTTACTACTATTGAGCAAGGTGCCACCTATGCTGTACTTGTACATTTGGTTTTTCTTGCCTAAATGTAGAACCTTGCTTTTTTCACCATTGAATTTCATTTTGTTAGATAGTGCCCAGTGTTCAAGTCTGTCCAGATCCTTCTGTATCTTAAGCCTGTCTTCTGCATAGACTTATAATGAAATTTGCTTAATAAAAGTTTGTGGGGCAAGCCTTAGTTGGCTTGGTTTAAACAACATGTTAAGCTATAAACCATGATTGATTCATGCAAAATGCTGAACTGAAAATAAACCATGTTATGTTTTAAGTTGATATACTAACTGTAACTTGTTATGTTTGAAAGTTAAGGTATGTTACTGGCATGCCCTTTTGATTTAAAATAAAACTATACAGAATAAGATAAGTTTCAGATTAAATAAATCAGTCACCTCATGTATGTTTATGTATTCTCTCCAATTGAAAAAATTCTTAAGGACAAATATTTGTAATATATATTTCAAAAATATCTAAACATATCTAGTGATAACAAAAAAATTAAACATTGCTTTGGAAATGGTGTCGTCAGTAAGATAACAAGGAAATCTACCCAGAAGGTAAAAAAGTATCGTAAACCTGAAATCTATTTGAAGGCCTTATATTTATAGTTTAAATAATATATAGGTAACATGTTTGTGTGGATTTTTCAACATCAAACATAAGGCAATTTTCTTGAACGTTGCACCTTTCAGGTGTGTTTACAGCACAGTCCTCTCTAATCCCAGGAAGTTTGGCTTTGGATCAAGACTAGTTTTAGAGTAAAGTTGGAAATAACTTGTGCATGATACTAGAATACTCTTGGAAATAAAAAAATGAAGAAAATGTGGATGCTAACTCCTCCATTAAAAAATGTGGCATTTTATCTATTGTGCTGAAAACTGAATTCATAAGTACATGGTACTTTTCAAGTTTTGGTAGTTAGTAACTATAACTTTCTAACTTAATTCATTTTGATGATGAACTCAGACATTCTATATTCAAATTGTACCTGGAAAAGCAATTACCTCTGTAGCAGCTGTACTTTTTTTTACATTTTAATTAATTGAAACATTTTCATTCTACCCTCAAACTGAAAGGTTCAGTCTACAACAAATATGATAGTAACCAATTAAAAGACATAAATGGAAGCAATTAAAATAATAAGAAAAAGGTATCATTGGCAACCAGGACTAAAATAAGAACATAAAAGAAATAAAAACAAGAAACGTTACGGAAGAAAGGTTATTGATTTTGCATTTTTGAGATTCAGCAGAGTTGTGAAACGTTGTTATGGGTGGTTGGTACAGTCAGCCAGATGTTTAGATTGGATTTGTTATTTTTATCTACTTATTGGCTCCTTCCCAAAGACCTGGGATAAGCAGATGGTGTCGTTTAATAATATTAAAGATATTGTTCCAGGATGTAAGCTGTTCCAATTATAGATAGTCCTTGCTTAACTGTCACAATTGGGACAAGAATCTTGGTCATTGAGTAAAGCAGTAGTTAAGCGAGATATCATGGTTGCTCATGTGACTGCTTTGCTCAATGACTGCAATCAAAGCACTCCTGCTTGTGGTCATTAAGCGATC
>NW_015416174.1:0-1637 GCF_001527695.2 Protobothrops mucrosquamatus | reverse complement strand
CCCCGCATGGCCTGAGAGGAACAGTGAGGCTCCTCCAGTGGACCATGCCTTGGCACTTGCCCCGGTCCCACCCCCTTCTGCCAGAGACCCTCAGATCTGTCCCACTCCTGCCCAGGCCCCCCCAGGCACCCTTGACGCAAACGATGTAGAGCTGGCCACACCCACTCCATCCACGCCCACCCAGTAGGCCACACCCACCCGGCCCGCTGAGGGCAATCGCAATGCTGATGCGGCCCTCAATGAAGTTGAGTTTGACACCCCTGGTCTAGAATGAAGAGATGGTAGAAACGTATCTAACAGGTTTCCTACCCTCCAAATAGAGGGATGAGTACACCTGACTGGGGAACTCTGGGAGTTGAAGTCCACATACAGGTACCGTGTTTCCCTGAAAATAAGACCCAACCGGAAAAAAAACCCTAGCATGACTTTTCAGGACACTCGTAATATAAGCCTCACCCCCGAATAAGCCCAAGTTAAGATCGTCAGCCAGACGGACGCATTTAGTAGCCTATTTTCCCGAAAATAAGCCCTAATACGTCTTTTGGAGCAAAAATTAATGGTATAGGGTTTCCTGCCTTGAGCAGGGGGTTGGACTAGATGACCTCCAAGGTCCTTTCCACCACCACCACCACCACCATCATCATCATCATCATCCTTATTATTATTATTATTATTATTATTATTATTATTATTATTATTATTATTATTATTATTATTATTATACCAGGTCTAATTTTTGGAGAAACATGCTAATCCTTGACTTACAATCATTTGTTCAAAGTTACAACAGTACTGAAAAAAATGACTTATGACATATACGTTTTTCACTCTTACGACCGTTGCAGCATCCCCAGGGTCACGTGATCCAAATTCAGACACTTGGCAACTGGCATGTACTTATGACGGTTGCAATGTCCCGGGGTCACGTGATCCCCTTCTGTGACCTTCTGACAGGCAAAGCCAATGGGGAAGTCAGCTTCACATAACCACTTTGCTACTAACTTAACAAGTGCAGGGATTCACTTAACAACTGTGGTAAGAAAAGTTGTAAAATGGGGCAAAACTCACTTAACAACGGTCTCGCTTAGCAACAGAAATTTGGCACGCTCAATGGTGATCATAAGTCGAGGACTACCCGTTATGTTAAAATTGCCAAGTTTGAGAAATATTGAGCTAAAGCCCCAGACCCAGCAGGAAATTTATTGTATCCTAAAGTGGAAATGTCTGGGGATAGAGACAGCCAAATGATAGAGAGATGAATTTTAAGAATGCAAAATATGCTGCATTGTTTTAGGAAGCAGATATCTGTAACCTGCCATTCATCCGGACACAACAGGAAACCAAGCTACATCCCAAAGGAAATTCACACCTGGCTATCACACTCAATCTGTGTTTTCCCTCCAGGCACTGGCATTCCTGGGCCAGATGCTTCACAGCTCTACACATCAGTCCTGTGGATGTTGACTTAAAAGGACATCAGCAAGTACAGGTAGTCCTTGATTTACGACCAATCCGTTTAGTGACCACTCCAAGTTACAACGGCACTCAAAAAAGTGACTTATGACATTTTTCACATGACCACTGCAGCATCCTCGTGTCATGTGGCATGTGTTTATGACCATTGCATTGTCCCTAGG
>NW_015416173.1:0-1637 GCF_001527695.2 Protobothrops mucrosquamatus | reverse complement strand
GGGTTAGGGTTAGGTCACCATGAACTCGTAGAGCAAAATGGACATTGCCAACAAACTCGGAGTACTTGGGTATGGTTAGAAGGGCACTGACTTTTCCAGCCAGCACTATCTATGTTTCCTGGTAAAATACATGGGAAAATCCCATTTAGGAAAATTCCACTTAGGGTTAGGGTTAGGTCACCATGAACCGGTAGAGCAAAATGCACATCGCCAACATACTTGGGGTGCTTGGGTATAGTTAGGAGGCCACTGACCTTTCCAGCCTGGCTTATCTATGTTTCCTGGTAAAATACATGGGAAAATCCCATTTAGGAAAATTACACTTAGGGTTAGGGTTAGGTCACCATGAACTCGTAGAGCAAAATGGACATCGCCAACATACTTGGGGTGCTTGGGTATAGTTAGGAGGCCACTGACCTTTCCAGCCTGCCTTATCTATGTTTCCTGGTAAAATACATGGGAAAATCCCATTTAGGATAATTCCACTTAGGGTTAGGGTTAGGTCACCATGAACTCGTAGAGCAAAATGGACATTGCCAACAAACTCGGAATACTTGGGTATGGTTAGAAGGGCACTGACTTTTCCAGCCAGCACTATCTATGTTTCCTGGTAAAATACATGGGAAAATCTCATTTAGGAAAATTCCACTTAGGGTTAGGGTTAGGTCACCATGAACCGGTAGAGCAACATGAACATTGCCAACAAACTTGGAGTGCTTGGGTATGATTAGGAGGACACTGATCTTTCCAGCCTGCCTTATCTATGTTTCTTGGTAAAATACATGGGAAAATCCCATTTAGGAAAATTCCACTTAGGGTTAGGGTTAGGTCACCATGAACTCGTAGAGCAAAATTGAGATCGCCAACATACTTGGGGTGCTTGGGTATAGTTAGGAGGCCACTGACCTTTCCAGCCTGGCTTATCTATGTTTCGTGGTAAAATACATGGGAAAATCCCATTTAGGAAAATTCCACTTAGGGTTAGGGTTAGGTCACCATGAACTCGTAGAGCAAAATGGACATCGGCAACATACTTGGGGTGCTTGGGTATAGTAAGGAGGCCACTGACCTTTCCTGCCTGCCTTATCTATGTTTCCTGGTAAAATACATGGGAAAATCCCATTTAGGAAAATTCTACTTAGGTTTAGGGTTATGTCACCATGAACTCGTAGAGCAAAATGGACATTGCCAAAAAACTCGGAGTACTTGGGTATGGTTAGAAGGGCACTAACTTTTCCAGCCAGCACTATCTATGTTTCCTGGTAAAATACATGGGAAAATCCCATTTAGGAAAATTCCACTTAGGGTTAGGGTTAGGTCACCATGAACTCGTAGAGCAAAATGGACATCACCAACATACTTGGGGAGCTTGGGTATAGTTAGGAGGCCACTGACCTTTCTAGCCTGGCTTATCTATGTTTCCTGGTAAAATACATGGGAAAATCCCATTTAGGAAAATTCCACTTAGGGTTAGGGTTAGGTCACCATGAACTCGTAGAGCAAAATGGACATCGCCAACATACTTGGGGTGCTTCGGTATAGTTAGGAGGCCACTGACCTTTCTAGCCTGGCTTATCTATGTTTCCTGGTAAAATACATGGGAAAATCCCATTTAGGAAAATTCCACTTAGGGTTAG
>NW_015416172.1:0-1637 GCF_001527695.2 Protobothrops mucrosquamatus | reverse complement strand
TGATTTTTCTGAACTGGTATAGGTTTCCTGTTTGAGCCGGGGGATGGACTAGAAGACCTCCAAGGTCCCTTCCAACTCTGTTGTTCTGTTATCCTCCCTCTGAGAAAATGCCCCTTTCTCTTTTTCT
Source organism: Protobothrops mucrosquamatus (assembly GCF_001527695.2). Lineage (NCBI taxonomy): Eukaryota > Metazoa > Chordata > Lepidosauria > Squamata > Viperidae > Protobothrops > Protobothrops mucrosquamatus. Next base: position 1,510 of record NW_015416172.1, on the reverse strand, counting down.
GCCCACAAACGCACCCCTCTTGGCCTCAGTTTCCCCCCCTGGGAAAATGGATCTTTAGGGACAACGGGGAAACAGGCTTTTGCAGATGAATTTTATTTGTTCGATCTATTTATTTGCTCCAATTTATTTGCGGCTTCTCTCGCCGTGATTCCATTCTGGGCAGAATTCAGCCGGGGAGTTGAATTCGGGCTGTCGGCAATTGGCATCTTGGCACAAACCACCATGCAGGAGAAGATGCTTGCGCTTCAGAAGCCCAGGGCAGGGAACTGGGGGAGACCCACAGGGGGTTCAAGCCAACTTTGGGGGGGTACGCAGGACGGAGGAAACGCTGGCTGCCTTCCTTAGGGCAGCCTCTACCCCAGGATGCTTTGAGCCCAGATTTTTATGTTTATATGAATTACTGATTAAATTTGTTGCCTGTCTCGCTGCAAGGACACCACTGATAGTGTGACTTTGCCTCATTGTACCAAAATGAGATTTTTTTCCCACCCCACCCCTGGCTACATCGGTCTCAAATTTTCACCCCAGGCAACCCCAGTCCCTTTTAAGAGGGTACATCAAGCCCTCCACCCCCGTGTGTTACCCCAAAGCTGGTAGTTCTTCCCATCACGATAGCGGAACACCGAAACTTAAGGATGCCTGCTTTATTTAGTTTTTTTTTTTTTTTAAATAGCACGCTGCAAATTTACAAAGAATTCCCCATTGGTCTGTCTCGGACCCCAGAGGAGGGGAGCCAGGTTAATCTACCGTAGCCCCAAATCAGGAGGAATCTGGAAACAGCTTTTCCCGACGCCCGGATTTAATAATAATAATAATAATAGTAAAGTTGGAAGGGACCTTGAAGGTCATCTAGTCCAACCCCCTGCTCAGGCAGGAAACCCTATACCATTTCGGACAAATGGCTGTCCAGTCTCTTCTTAAAAACTTCCAGTGTTGGAGCATTCATCGCTTCTGGAGGCAGGTTGTTCCACTGGTTAATTGTTCTGACTGTCAGGAAGTTTCTCCTTAGTTCCAGGTTGCTTCTCTCTTTGGTTAGCTTCCACCCGTTGCTTCTTGTCCTGCCTTCAGGCGCTTTGGAGAATAGCTTGACTCCCTCTTCTTTATGGCAACCCCTGAGATACTGGAACACAGCTATCATGTCCCCCCTCGTCCTTCTCTTCATTAAACTAGACATACCCAATTCCAGCAGCCGTTCCTTGGAATTTAATTCCAAGGCGGAAAAAAAATCCACAAGGGATGATCCAGGAAAAAAAAAAGGAGTTTCCAGCCTCCTCGGAGACCCTGACTCATTTCAGACAAGGGGCTGTTCAATCTTTTCTTGAAAAAAAAAGCTCCAGATGGTGAACAACTACTGGTGGCAAGCTGTTCCGCTGGTTAATTGTCCTCAAAGTTTGGAAGTTTCTCCTTAGTTCCAGGCTGCTTCTCTCCTTGATGAGTTTCCCTCCGTTGCTTCTTCTCTTGCCTTCGGGTGCTTTGGAAAATAAGTTGACCCCCTCCTCTTTGGGGCAGC
>NW_015416171.1:0-1637 GCF_001527695.2 Protobothrops mucrosquamatus | reverse complement strand
TCTTCAAAGGTACCCCACTACCACCAACACAGAAGGTTGCTATGCACTGTATACATGTAATGACAAGAATATATTTCTACCTGATATTCCAGCAAAAGTCAGGAGTATAGCAGCACCCCTAGTTCCAGGCCTGCTCTTTAAAGGGAGTAAAAATCTATCCAAAACCAATGTTAGAACTGATATTTAGGAAATGTCTACATCTTTGCTGACAAGTACTGCCAAATTCTTAAGAGTTCATTCATTTAACCAGCCTCTCCAAAACCAGCTTATGACTTCCACAGCATTTCCTCCTCAGCCTCCTCAGGGCAGCAATGTAAAGGTAGATATATCACCTTTATTCCTCACTGCTAATTGGCATATCACCTTTATCAACAGTTTCAAGTAGATATGAGAGAGAAGATTGTGATAGCACTCCTTTCTCATGAAACTCATTCAGATATATAAGTTGAATCACAATAATATGGAACGTTCCACCTCCATCCCTTGGGAACAATGCCGCAATGTTATCAAAGGCTACTAAGAGATCGAGAACAATCAAAAACTTCACCCAGTCCTAACAAAAATAATTCACCAAGCAACTGATGCTTTTTTTTTTAAATTCTATGCGTAGGCCTAAAATCGTGAACTAGAAAGGATCTAGATAATCTACTGCTTCTGGAATCTTTTGTAGCTGTAGTTGTTGAGAAACAACATCCATTATTTTCCTCAACAGTTTTTCTCTCAAAGGGAAGCATAGATACTGCTCAATTATATCTGCTAAATTTTGTATCAATTACAGCTTCAAGCCATCTTCAAAGGTACTGTACCCCACTACCACCAACACAGGCTGTCCAGTATGTCCAAATTTATAGAGAAGAATTAAAAGTGAAATTCTCCAGTTCAACTATAGCATTCATTGTATGCATTGCCACCTCCTACAAACTAAATATTAGCATTTCTATTTATAACTAAATGATATCACTCATTTAGTTGGGTGTGTCCATATAGCATTAATTTGAAAGTGAGTAATCCATAAACATTCATGATCCAGAGAGATGCCTGACCAATAGTAAATATTTTGCCATGCAATGAGTAACATAATTTGTTTTGCTGGTACCAATTGCTTGGGAGGAGGGGAAGCTACATTCAAGCTTTATTTTCTTCTTTAAAAATGTGCTGAGTACCAATCACACAGAGGCTAGTTTTGGAGAATGTTTTTGTAAATGGTGCTTCAAAAGATCTCAAACTAATACACATGGAACACCTGCTTTAGTTTAGTTTTTATTGTGCATAAGATTTGTTTATTTGTATCCCACCTTTATTATTTTAAAAAATAACTCAAGGCAGGAGACATATCCAGCACACATTACTCCTCCTATTTTCCCCACAACAACTCTGTGAGGTGAGTTGGCCCAAGAAAGTGACTAAACCAAAGTCACCCAGTTTGCTTTCATGGCTAAGGTGCAGGGCTTTTTTTCAGCCGGAACGCGGCGGAACCGCGTTCCGGCACCTTTTTCCGGGCCGGCCGCACCGGAAATAGCCCCTCCCACACCGGAAATAGCCCCTCCCAAATTTTACTTGCATTCCTGTTCTCTAAAGGGGCGGTCCTAGGGTTTGATGAGGGCGTGGCCAGGTTTGAGTTCCGCCACCTTTTCTCC
>NW_015416170.1:0-1637 GCF_001527695.2 Protobothrops mucrosquamatus | reverse complement strand
TCCGGGGAAGCCAGCCGCCCAGCCGCAACGCCACGACCGCCCGCCGCAGCCCAGCACCTACCCAGACGCCCCTCGGCCAGCGGGTCTCGCCGCCGGGGAAGCAGCGGCGACCCTTTCCCCCTCCTGCCTGCTCTCCGCCGTCGCGTCTGGGGCGGAGCGTCCCGAATCGGAGAGGACGGCCATGGGAGGCCCGCCAGAAGCGCCGCACGGCGGGGTGGAGCCGAGCAACGCCGCGCGAGGCCAGGCCGCCACCGGAGGCGCCGGAGGGGCCGGGAACATCAGGACCGAGCTGGGCCAGGCCGGGACGGCTGCAGTGGGGGAGGAGTCACGCCAGCAGGCTAGGACGCGCAGAGGTGGAGCCGCAAAGCCTGTACATCCGGGGGAACTTTGGCGGTCAGGAAGCTGCGGAGGTGGAAGTCCAGGCGAGGCAGTGGGGCAGGACGGACCCTGGGGAGGGGCGGGGTCGGGCTAAGGGCACTTTCATGAGGGCGGGGCGGATGCTGGCTTGTGGCTGGGGGCGGGATGATGGGGCGTGGCACCTCTATTTACAGCACTGGGAGCAAGCCGCTCCCAGTGCTGACTTTGTTTCAGACCGAATAAACTTCCACTGAATGCACACCGTACCTGCGTTTTGGGTTTTACTCAGTCGTCAACGGACGGTGTGACACCCTGGCTTGAAGCCCGACTGGAGCGGGTCCAGATAGACTGTTTCCTCCAGGTGCCGGGGGAATTGCTGTGCAACCACACTCTCAACAACCTTCGCCACAAAGCGAAGGTTGGCGACCGGGCGATAGTTAGCCAATACATCTGGGTCCAGGGAAGGCTTCTTAAGAAGGGGACTTACCACCGCCTCCTTCAAGGCTACGGGGAAGACACCCTCCCGTAGAGAAGCGTTTATAATTCCCTGGAGCCAGGCTCGTGTACCCTCCCGGGCCGCCAGTACCAGCCAGGAGGGGCATGGATCCAGTAAACATGTGGTTGCATTCAGCCTCCCCAGGATCCTGTCCACGTCCTCGGGAGCCACAGAGTCAAACTCAAGACCTGCTCCCGTCTCCTCCCCCGGGGCCACCCAGTCAGAGTCCAAACCCTCTCGGATCTGAGCGACTTTGTCATACAGATATTGAGCAAAGTCCTCAGCCCTCCCCACCAGGGGATCCTCCCCCCCCTCAACTGAAGGAGAGAGCGGGTCACCCTGAAGAGGGTGGCTGGGCGATTATCTGATGACGCAATGAGGGTGGAGTAGTAATTAGACCTCGCCACCCTCATTGCCACTAGGTAGGATCTAACATGCATCCTTGCCTGTGCTCGGTCGAATTCGGTTCGGGTAGCCCTCCAACTGCTCTCTAGGCGTCTTTTCCGGCGCTTCATCTCTCTCAGCTCCTCGGTGAACCAGGGAGCTAGTTGAGATCTGCGTCGGGTCAGAGGCCGCAACGGCACAACTCGGTCCAGTGCTGCGGCAGCGGCCGCATCCCAGGCCGCCGCCAGATTTTCAGCCGAGTCGTGAACTAGATCCTCCGGATATGGCCCAAGCTCCGTCAGGAACCTCTCCGGGTCCATCAGGCGCCTGGGACGGAACCATCTATGCGGTTCCGTCTCCCTGCGGCGGGGGGGAGCGGTCCGGAAGTCCATCCTAAGGA
>NW_015416169.1:0-1637 GCF_001527695.2 Protobothrops mucrosquamatus | reverse complement strand
CACGCACGCACTTCCTCAGCCGTTGTGCTTTTTTTGCCTACAGTGGGAGAGACGTCCGAAGAAAATTCCCTCCACTACATTTGGCTGGCTATCATTTTGGCCCATCCCGAGTACGTCCAGACAGAACTGCAGAGGCAGGAGCTCATCAGCAGAGGATCGGTGTTATATCGCGTAAGGCCCAGACGATTGTTCATTTGCAATAGCCTGTAGGTCTGTAGATTATTCGTTTATTGATACGTCTCCCTTCCTTGCGCAGTTGGGGATTTGGGTTTCGCAACACGCTTATCAAACACCTACAAAATTGAACTTGGAACGAACATCCCCACCACTTCCTGTCCCCACCACTTCCTGTCATCTAGAGATGACCGAGCCGATGGCGCTGTCGCTTCCCAGGGCAGGGCATCTCCAAACTTGGCATCTTTTAAGACCTGTGGACTTAAAGTTGCCTGGCTGAGGAATTATGGGAGTTGAAGTCCACAAGGAGAAACTTCCTGACAGTGAGAACAATTAGCCAGTGGAACCGCCTGCCTCCAGAAGCGGTGACTGCTCCAACACTGGAAGTTTTTAAGAAGAGACTGGACAGCCATTTGTCCGAAATGGTGTAGCCTGAGCAGGGGATAATAATAAAGTCGGAAGGGACCTTGGAGGTCTTCTAGTCCAACCCCCTGCTCAGGCAGGAAAACCCTATCCCATTTCAGACAAAAGGCTGTCCAGTCTCTTCCAGCGTTGGTACGGAGTCCCTTCCAACTCTGCTATTCTGTTAGTGTGGGGCAATTGTTCCTCAACCTCAGCCACTTTAAGATGGGTGGACCTCAGCTCCCATGCCCGCTGGGGAATTCTAGGAGATGGAACCCATATATGAGGTTGAGAAACAACGGTATAGAACGTTGGCGCCTGGTTCGAGAATGACGGAAAGAATCAGCATCTTTGTTTAGGCAATTTAAGCTACACCTGACTTCTTCCCCCCCCCCCCCCAAACAGGTAACCATTAAAGACAATGGGGAGTACCCAATACAGCAGCTCAGTGGGAAGAACCTTTTAAAAAGCTCAGCTGGCATAAAGGTGAGTTGACAGGCGTCATCAGCAGCTCCGAAAATCTACCTATCGCTATTCGATATATGTTAGCTTTGGTTTTTGGTGTATTGCTTTATTGATTTGATTTTTATCCCACCTTTATCACTTTAGAAGTAACTCAAGATGGCGAACATACCCAGTACTCCTTCTTCCTCTTATTTTCCCCATAACAACAGCCCTGTGAGGTGGGTTGGGATGAGGAAAAGTGACTGCCCCAAAGTTACCCAGCTGACTTTCATGCCTAAGGCAGGTCTAGAACTCGTATCTCCTAGTGATTGACCCAAAGTCACCCAGCTGGCTTTCATGCCTAAAGTGGGACTAAAATTCACTGTCTCTTGGTGATTGGTCCAAAGTCACCCAGCTGACTTTCATGCCTAAAGCGGGACTAGAACTCCCAGTCTCCTGGTGATTGGCCCAAAGTCACCCAGCTGGCTTTCATGCCTAAGGTGGGACTAGAACTCCCAATCTCCTGGTGATTCGCCCAAAGTCACCCAGCTGGCTTTCATGCCTAAGGCGGGACTGGAACTCCCAGTCTCCTGGTGATTGGCCCAAAGTCACCCAGC
>NW_015416168.1:0-1637 GCF_001527695.2 Protobothrops mucrosquamatus | reverse complement strand
CCCGGGCAGACCATGTGGATGCCCGGGACAAGAAAGGCTGCTCCCAGCCTTTGCAATGATTGGCCAGCAAGGTATTGTGCAGGGGGGCTATAAAAGGGGGCCGCACCATTTTAAAATCTGTTCTGTTGGTGTTGCAATAAAGGAGAACTGTTGGAACTCGTTGCTTCGTCTCAATGCCTCTTTTCCTGAAACAGAACAACCAAGGTGTTCTCCACCCTCATGAATGTCTCTCCAATGATGTCGTTCCCTCTTCATATCTAGGGTTGGTGGGCACAGGGAATCTCTGTATGTCCCATGTGAGCAAGAATTAGGGTTTTTGTGTGTCGACAGCAATACATTTGCAAGCACATCCATAAAGGTTTCCCCCTGCAGATCTCTCTGTTTTATCTGTGAAAATCTTCAGCAGGTCAATCTCCTTCGAGTGATGTCAAAAGGAGAAGCTTTTATTGGTAATTCCCACACAATTGGATGCCCAAACAAAACTTGAATATGTCTGGGTGTGAATGTGGGTATAGATTCTGTGCTATGATTATGACCATAATAGCTCAATGGAGCAGCTGGACTGTGATTTCCTGTAGCTTTTCCATGAGTGGAAGGGCTTCTGTTTCTGATAGAAAGGCAGTCTTGCTTTGGCCCCCTTTCTCCTGAGGTCCCCCCCATTTCCTCTCTTACTAATCTGGAGAATCCCCAGGGCTATAGAGCACTTCCTTCCTCCTTCCTTCCTAAACAAGCAGAACTTTGCTTCTTCTGAATCAATGTGTTGTGGAGCATTAAAGAAATGCATGTGATTGCTAGAGACCCAGCCACTGCCTAAATCAAAAGTCAACAAACTGAGCTGCTAAAGCCACATGTGGCTCTTGACTTCCTATCAAGTCAATTGCAGCTTAATTTCCAAAGCTTTTGGCAACCCTGACTTTGGACCAAAAACATCTACTCTGCTCTCTTCCACTCATAAAAGAAGCAGTGAAAGAATTAGCCAACCACTTTTAAGTCTGCTTGCTTTGACTCATCAGCCACTGGCACACAGCCCCCCTCTCTGACTTTTTACATTTGTAATTTTTACTCCTGGAGGATGTAGCCCTGGAGAGATCAAAAGTTGCCCACTGCTGGTGGGCAGCCAGTGTTACTGACTTGAATATGTGATGCCAAAAAGCTCTTTTCCAGGCCTTGCAGGAAGGTTTCCTGAGGTTTTGGAATACAGGAATCTGTTATCTTGTGTTGCTACGTGCTGTGGTTGTGCAACAGTAACATGCTCCCTAGTGTTGCTATGTAGGATGGGGGAAGGAAATATACAGGGCCTGTGAGTAGGTGTTTGATATGTATGGTGAACATGAGGCTATTCTGAGCCCACAGGTAGTGGTTGTTATCTCGTATTTGAAGGAGTTGCAGGAGAAAGCACCATAGATGTAATCTCTGTTCTGCAGCTCTGCATTTAATCCCCTATGCTGCTCCTCCATACTGCTTTTTTCCCATTTCACAGCTTCTGTTGTTTCCCAATACTTAGCCTCTCTTTTGAAAGATTTTTCTCAATGGCAAAGAAAATAAGTCCACAGCAGAAGTGATCTAGACTCAAACATGAATCCATTCTGTTATGGAGTGTTGGTGCTCAGAGCCCTGTAGACTCGAAATGGGACAAT
>NW_015416167.1:0-1637 GCF_001527695.2 Protobothrops mucrosquamatus | reverse complement strand
CATGAAAGAAGCCATCTTGAACCACCATCCAAAATAGTTTTCTTGATATCTATAGCTTCAGAGAAGTAAAAAAAAAATCCCCTATTATTTTATAAATAAATAACAAATAATCAAGAAAGTACATAAAAAAGCAAAGTCTTGGATCAGATAGGCTATAAAATGAAAAGGCTGCAAATGGGCCCTGGACAAGTTGTGAACTAGGAAGACTGTTACATTAAAGCAAGCCATACATTCTCTAATGCCAAAGTTTGACAATTTCTGTGTATTTGTCATTTCAGGAAAGCAGCAAAAGTCATGTCTACTGAGCTCTAGGCAACCAGAATGTAAGGTTAGTTAGTAATAAAGTTAATGAAAACTTCCAATTAGAATATTATTCTCTATCATATTTTTATCCATGGGGGAAAATTTCCTGATGTTTTATCACTCTACCGCCTAACAGTTACTATATTCACTCAGTAGGAAACTAAAGGATTCCCCCCCATCAAATAAATTATTTCTGAATTGGTTGAGGAGTGTGTGTATGTGTTATATTTGCCAGAAGAAAGAGGGTTCCACTGAAAACAAATATATCAAAAAGAAGTGCAAGTGACAATAGATATCTATGGATCCCTTTGAATTTTGAATGTCACTTGATTGCTGCTGGCTCAGTTAATTTTTTATAACCTCTAGCAGGGCTTTTTTTTCTCTTTCTTTCCATATTCAACTACTTTTTCTTCTTTTTCCTTATCTTCATTTTGTTTACTTCCCCTCTTTATCTTTCCTAACTTTCCTTTACTAGTGTAACTACCTCTTCTTACACACACGCTCTCACACATTTCCAGTGGAAGACGATTAGAATACACATATGGGGATACATTTGTTTTACCCATCTTGTTATTAGATTTAGATTCAGGCTATGAAGCAGAAGCAACTTAAGATGGCTTTCTTGAAGATGTCTTTTCATCTTTATCCCCACCTTAGGAACTCTGAGAGGTAGGTAAGTCAGGCTAAAAAAGAACAACTATTGCAAAATCACCCAGTGAGTTTCCAGGGCTGAGAATTGCTTTGCATTTCACAGCATGGCAACTTCCTTCATTATGTTAAAATAAAGAATGTACAGTTTAGTGATCTTGGATTACAGTAAAACCAGATGGCTTAAAATGTCACCTTTGGGATCCTGTTCCTCTCATCTGCCATCCATATGTACATGCTAATATTACAAAAGACATAAAAAGATCCTGGAAATAGGCAACTTTTTTTCCACTGAAAAACCTGCATTTTTTTCTGGAATAATCTATAAGAAGATAGAAGTAAAGAGTGAGTAAGTCTTAAGAAAAAGAGACAGAGCTTGGCAACCTAGCTTCCCTCCTTCTGATTTCCCAAGTTTCTTTCTTCTTTTTCTCTGATTCCCTCTTCTCTACCTTTCTCCAAACTGCAGGGTAGAACAGTGGTCGTATGAAAAACAGACACTAACAACAAATGTATAAACGAAATTCTTCTTCTTCTTCTTCTTCTTCTTCTTCTTCTTCTTCTTCTTCTTCTTCTTCTTCTTCTTCTTCTTCTTCTTCTTCTTCTTCTTCTTCTTCTTCTTCTTCTTCTTCTTCTTCTTCTTCTTCTTCTTCTTCTTCTTCTTCTTCTTCTTCTTCTTCTTCTTCTTC
>NW_015416166.1:0-1638 GCF_001527695.2 Protobothrops mucrosquamatus | reverse complement strand
TTAGTAACAGAAATTCTGGTCCCAGTTGTGATTGTAAGTCAAGGATATGTATGGCTTTGACCTATTATCCTTTAGGTAGTCCTTAAATATCCTAGATATTCTTATTCCAACAGGCAAAGGGTCAGAGTGAACCCATTGGAATGCTTGTAAATAGAATAGATTAGAGCTGGAAGGAACCTTGGAGGTCTTCTAGTCCAGCCCCTTGCTCAAGCAGGAGAACCTATACTATTTCAGACAAATGGTTGTCCAATCTCTTCTTAAAAACCTCCAGTGGTGGAGCACCCACAATTTCTGGAGGCAAGCTGTTCCACTGGTTAATTGTCCTCACTGTCAGGAAGTTTCTCCTTAATTCCAGGTTGCTTCTCTCTTTGATCAGTTTCCAACCATTGTTTCTTTTCCTGCCCTCTGGTGCTTTGGTGAATAACGTGACCCCCTCTTCTTTGTGACAGCCCCTCAAATACTTGAATACTGCTATCATGTCTCCCCTGTTTCTTCTTTTCTTTAAACTAGCCAAATCCAAGTCCTGCAGCCGTTCTTCATATGTTTTATTCTCCAGGCCTTTGATCATTTTAGTTGCTCTTCTCTGAACTTTTTCCAAACTCTCAACATCTTTTTTTTAGTATAGTGACCAAAACTGGCTGCAGTATTCCAGGTGTGGTTTTACTAGGGTTTTATAAAGCAGTACTAATACTTTGCGTGATCTTGATTCTATGCCTCTGTTTATACAACCCAGGATTGTATTAACTTTTTTGGCTGCTGCTGCCCAGTGCTGGCTCATAGTCAAGTGATCGTCCACTAGGACTCCAAGGTCCCTCTCACACTTACTGTTTTTGAGCCAGGTCTCATCTAATCTGTACTTGTACCTTTGATTTTTCCTGCCTAAATGTAAAACTTTGCTTTTCTCAACATTAAAATTCATTTTGTTGGATAGGGCCCATTGTTCAAGTCTGTCAAAATCTTTTTGGATCCTGAGTTTGTCTTCTGGGATGTTGGCTATTTCTGCCAGTTTAGTGTCATCTGCAAATTTGATGAGTTCCCCTTCAATTCCCTCATCTAAGTCATTTATAAAGATATTAAAGAATACTGGGCCTAAGATGGAATCTTGTGATATCGCACCGCTTACTTCTCTTCATGTGGATCTAGTACCATTGAGGACTACTCGCTGAGTAGGGTTTGTCAACCAGTTACAGATCCATCTGGTGGTGATGTTGTCTATACCATCTTTTTCTAGCTTACTAAGCAGCAGGTTGTGGTCTACTTTGTTGAATGCCTTACTGAAATCTAAGTATACTATGTGCATAGCATTTTGCTGGTCTACTAATTTAGTCACTTTATCAAAGAATGAAATAAGATTGGTTTGGCATGATTTAGTTTTGACAAACCTGTGCTGGCTACTGTTTATAACTTTGTTTGCTTCTAGTATTCACAGATCTGTTTTTTGATTATAATAATAATAATAATAATAATAATAATAATAATAATAATAATAATAATAATAATAATAATAATAATAATAATAATAATAGTAAAGTTGGAAGGGACCTTGAAGGTCATCTAGTCCAACCCCCTGCTCAGGCAGGAAACCCTATACCATTTCGGACAAATGGCTGTCCAGTCTCTTCTTAAAAACTTCCAGTG
>NW_015416165.1:0-1638 GCF_001527695.2 Protobothrops mucrosquamatus | reverse complement strand
TTGACCAAAAAAACAATATAATAGTTAAGCAATAAAAATACCTTCAATCTCCAATTGTCTCCTACTTCTCTTTTTATTCTATTTAGCCAATTTTCATCAAAATATGTTGGATCTCTGAAAAAATAAAAGCAGAATAAAGCCAGGTTATGTTTAATAAATTCACCAAAGAAAGAAAAAAAATTATATCTGAAGAACTAGACGTAGTGGACCACTACATATATCTTGGCCAACGTGTTAAATGTGGTTGGCAGGCATTCGGCAAGCTAAACATAATTTTCAAGAACAACCTCTCCCTATGCCTAAAGAGAAAAGTTTTTTATCCGTATGTGCTACCTGCTCTAACATATGCCAGTGAAACATAGAAACTAACTTCATAATTGATGAAAAAGTTACGAGTGGCACATAGAGCCATTGAAAGATACATGCTCGGCATTACACGACAAGATAAAAAGACCTGCACATGGATTAGAGCAGGGCTTTTCAACCTTTTCACCCATTGTACCACTTTTGGGATATGGCAACATCCGAGTACCACCAGTTGCCTAGCAAGGTGTCAAAAACTTGATGACCAAAAAAAAAGAGGAAAAAAATGATAAAGTACAGGTAGTCCTCGACTTACAACAGTTCGCTTAGTGACTGTTCGAAGTTACAATGGCACTGAAAAAAGTGCCCCCCGAGCCACAGCCGAGCAAGACAGCGCCCGGTGGTGTTCTTCCTCCTGTCCAAGGTTTTCATTGTTGTGAGCATTTCTGTTGAGGATTGGCAGCGGGGGTGGGGTGGGGGGGTGTTTGGTTTTTATTCCCCCCGTCTGCTGGGTGGTTGCAGCAGGTTTTGGTCACTTCATATGACCCTGGGACACTGTGACCATCATAAATATGAATCAGTTGCCAAGCATCTGAATGTAAATCACAAGACCCTGGAGATGCTGCAACATTCCAGCTGATCGGCGCTTCTTCTGGGCTCAGCAGAAGCATCAGGATCAGTGCTGCTTTCCAGCTGATTGGTGCTTCTTTAGGGCTCAGCAGAAGCACCAGGATCAGGGCTGAGCTCCAGCTGGATCCTGGCGCCGATCCTGGCACTTCCACTGAGTCCTGACAGCCCCGAAGACGCGCCGATCAGCTGGAAAGCGGCACTGATCCTGGCGCTTCTGCTCAGGCTTGTGCGGTGCTGCTACTGGTTCATCTCATTCCCCTCCCCCGCTACCACTTTTCTAGGATGGTTGCGTACCACCTGCCAGGTGCCAATGTACCACAGGTGGTACCCGTACCACTGGTTGAAAAGCCCTGGATTAGAGAACAAACGAAAGTATATTATGTCATCAAGAGAGTAAAAGGATTGAAATGAAAATGGGCTGGTCAGATAGCAAGAAGAATGGATGGCAGGTGGACCAGGACAGTCGTAGAATGGATCCTACTTGATTAAAAGCATCCACGAAAGAGACCTAAAACAAGATGGATCGATAACATCAGCAAGTATTGTGGGCCCAATTGGCAAAAGAAAGCTCAGGACTGTATTAGTTGGAAATATGCAGAAGAGGCCTTTATCCTGTAGTGGGTAGACAATCGCTAAAATGATGATGATGTATGTATGTATTTATGTACACATGCATGCATGCATGTATGTATATAACATCACGTC
>NW_015416164.1:0-1638 GCF_001527695.2 Protobothrops mucrosquamatus | reverse complement strand
GTCAACCAGACAGTGTCGGTTGGCGACCCCCAGGGGGAGAGCCTTCTCTGTCGGAGCCCCCACCCTCTGGAACGAACTACCCCCAGAGATCCGGGTGATTCCGGATCTCCCCTCCTTCCGCCGCGCCCTCAAGACATGGTTATTTCAGCTGGCAGGACTGGCCTAAGGGGTATTTTAAATTTGGTTTTTAAATAATTTTTAAAAAGAAAGGCCTATATTAATATTTTATTTTAACCACATTTTAAATTTGTATATTGTATTGTTATTCTCTTTTAAACTGGCTGTAAGCCGCCCTGAGTCCACTAGGAGAAGGGCGGGATATAAATGTGATTAATAATAATAATAAAAAAAATAATAATAGAAGAACTTATGTAATTGTTTATGCTATTTTTGTTTACCAAACTGTGCTACAATCTCTGATATTAATGGGAAAATCAGATCTTTGACTATAGAAAGTGGAAATAAAGGACCATCACAAATGTTTTGTTGTTGTTGTTATCATATGTACCAAACACAATAACATTATGTTATTCATAATGTATTCCTTAAACTATTTTATGGAAATGTTTTATAACCAGAAGTAGTTCTTCTGGAAAAGAAAAGATTACATCAAAAATCCTAGGCTAACATCGAAAAACTTTTCTATAGTTAACTACCAACAAAGGATCAAAGTGAAAGTAATACCAAAGCAGGAGTAATTCTACTCATATGTTCAGTGATCATAAGTGAACTCTAGTGCTCTATATTCTTGAGCATTTATTACACCCCATGCCAGGTATTCTCAACCTATGGTCCATGGCCTGGTACTGGTCCGTGGCCTCTTGGCTACAGGGCCCCGGGAATAGCTGGCAAGACCCCCCCACTCACAGTATGCACGGGGATGCTAGCACTGCAGCCAGTGTCACACAGACACCAGCAGCCCATTTGTGCATGTGTGCGGGTGCCAGCACACGCGGCATGGGTGCGTGTGACCCATTTGCACATGTGCATGGGTGCCAGCATGCACCGTGGAGGCATGTGCCCCACTTGCCACTGTCATGCACACATCCATTTGCACATGCACATTTCCCTGCTGCTCCCTTTCCTTCTGGGCCGCCAAGCCGGAAAGGTTGGGGAGCTCTGCCCTATGCTATTACATTGTGCTCAGTCTACCCTCTTGCAGAACAATTGAGTCATTATTAAAATAAAATAAATATTATCGTAAAATAATATTTCACAAGCCATAATGTTGTTGTTTACCTTGTTATACAAAGTAAAACGAAAAAGCCCAAAAGGAAGACAAGTTGCTATCCAATGGATTCCATAAGAAAAGCTAAATATTCAAGATTCTAAGTGCAAACTATTTTTTGACAAAGCAGTTCCCATTTCTGAAGCAAAGTATCCTAAGCAAGAGATTTCTTCGTCCAGCACAGAAGCCTCTTGTAGACTTTGGAATGGCCAACTGATGCTTCGAGATGATATGAAGATATATATTTTTTGTCAAAGCAAAAAGCACTGTTTTATTCACTGTTATAAATTGCAATGGTTCCAATATACATTTTTTTCTACCTTATCCATCATTACAAGATTTCTAAACTGTGTTTGGAAAAACCCAGAATTCTTTATATTTATCATACCACTTCAGTGAACCTGCAGACA
>NW_015416163.1:0-1638 GCF_001527695.2 Protobothrops mucrosquamatus | reverse complement strand
GCTGTTCCATTCAACCTTCTCTTCTCTTCTCCAACGTTATTTCTATCCTATCCTACTAATTCCATATTCCATCCCCAGGGATGGCATTCCCAAACCAAGGGCACCAACAGCAGAGGCGTAGCAGGAGCAGGGAGGGACGGGGTGTCGCAACCTCTGTGGGAAATCAAAAGAATCTCTGCAAACCTCTGCGGGGGGGGGGGGAAGGGCCGGGGGGGGGCATCCCAGGAAGTTGGCTTACAGCCCCAAACCCTGAAGGTGGGGTAGCAGCCAAACCGGACCCTTTGTCGTCGTTCCCCCCCCCCCCGCTTTCCCTGCGCAACGCAGGAGCTGCAGGGAGTGGGGTGGGGGCAGAGGGAGGGCCATGCCCCCCAACAGCCCCCTCCTCTCCAGAAGCCCCCCCCCTGCAGCAGAGACAGTGGGGGGGCCTCAAGGAGGAAAGGGGACCCCCCCAAACCACGGGGAGGGGGGAAACAGCCCCCAATTCACCCCAACAGCCCCCACCTCTCCAGACGGCACCCCCCCGTGCAGCAGAGAGTGGGGGGGCCTCAAGGAGGAAAGGGACCCCCCCAACCCATGGGGAGGGGGAAACAGCCCCTAATTCACCCCAACAGCCCCCTCCTCTCCAGACGGCACCCCCCGTGCAGCAGAGACAGTGGGGGGGGCCCAAGGAGGAAAGGGGACCCCTCCCCAAACGGTGGGGAGGGGGGAAACAGCCCCCAATTCGCCCCAACAGCCCCCTCCTCTCCAGATGGCACCCCCCATGCAGCAGAGAGTGGGGGGGCCTCAAGGAGGAAAGGGGACCCCCAAACCGTGGAGAGGGGGGAAAGAGTCCCCAATTCACCCCAACAGCCCCTCTTCTCCAGACGGCACCCCCCCCTGTACAGCAGAGACAGTGGGGGGCCTCAAGGAGGAAAGGGGACCCCCCAAACCGTGGAGAGGGGGGAAAGAGTCCCCAATTCACCCCAACAGCCCCTCTTCTCCAGACGGCACCCCCCCTGTACAGCAGAGACAGTGGGGGCCTCAAGGAGGAAAGGGGACCCCCCAAACTGTGGGGAGGGGGGAAACAGCCCCCAATTGACCCCAACAGCCCCCTCCTCTCCAGACGCCCCCCCTGTGCAGCAGAGACAGTGGGGGGGGCTCAAGGAGGAAAGGGGACCCCCCCAAACCGTGGGAAGGGGGGAAACAGCCCCCAATTGACCCCAACAGCCCCCTCATCTCCAGACGCCCCCCCTATGCAGCAGAGACAGTGGGGGGCCCCCAAGGAGGAAAGGGGACCCCTCCCCAAACGGTGGGGAGGGGGGAAACAGCCCCCAATTCAGCAGCAAAGCAACTCCGGCTAGGAAGGGGGTGTGGGGAGTCTCTGGCTCCCCCCTCCCCACTTCTGGAACCGGGGTGGTGGGGGGGGGTTGGAACTACAGTTCCCAGCATCCCTCTAGCCTGACCAGCTGGGCGGATGGACACTCGTTGGGCCCACCCGGCCGGCGGTTCGGTTCCCGAGGAGGCGGGAACTGGGGTGGGGCGGGGGGGGGGGATAAGATCTGGTTCAAACAGCCAAAAGTTGGGGAGGGGGGCGCTTTCAGGGATATCCTCCGGACAAAATAGGGGTGGGGGGTTTCCCCAGCCAAAAATTGGGGGGGG
>NW_015416162.1:0-1638 GCF_001527695.2 Protobothrops mucrosquamatus | reverse complement strand
ATGGAAGGCATCGGTAATTCAAATAAAAATAATTGTTGGAGCTATAGCTGGGCAGGAGAAAGTGAAATGGATAATATAAAAGAAAGATATCAAAATGAAGTCAAGGGATCATCTGAACATGATTTTAATTTTAATTTTATTTATTTATATTGTATTATTTTTATAACATTCAACAGTGAAGAAATAAAATATGTATAAAATAGTCATAGAAATATAGCATGGGTAAAATGTTGAATGTTTTATGTGTCTAATTTGTAAGTGCTTCTGACATGAAGAAAAGATTATTTTTATAAATAACTCAAGGTGGCAAACATACCCAATACTCATTCTTTCTCCTATTTTTCCCCCAACAACACATCAGAGGTGGGCTGGGCTGAGAGATCATCCAGCTGGCTTTCCTAAGATAGAACCAGAACTAAGTCTCCTGGTTTCTATCTTGGTGCCTTAACCACTAAACCAAACTGCCTCTGATGAGGCAATTCATTAGTCCATGAACTATTTCTAAGTGGTTGTATCCTTATATAAAGAGCTGGAAAGATGGCCAAAGATGAAAAAATTAGAAGTTTTGTCTAATAATCAAGCATGAGCTATCTTCTGGGCCCTATCTATATGTAGTGGCACTTCTGTAAAGCAGTGCTCCTGCAGACAGGAAAGGGACACAAAACTAAAAGAATGTTTCATGGGTTGAATTCAGGTCATTTACAACGATCTAGTACAGTGATGGCGAACCTTTTAGAGACCGAGCGCCCAAACTGCAACCCAAAACCCACTTATGCATCGTTGGGTGCCGGGTGGGTGTGGCCCATTGGCTAGGTGTGGCCCATTGGGTGGGCATGGCTGTGGTGGTAACGGTAGACTGGGTGGGACTAAAAAGTTCAATCAATTCCAACTTTGCAAGATCTTTTTTTTTTCCTGCGAGAAGTTGCAATTGATAGATTGAACCTTTTTTTTTTTGCACACGGCAGCGGAGGCCTAAAGTGAAAAGGTTTTATAAAACCCAGATGAAGGCCTAGGACTGGGGCAACGGTGCGTGTGCCCACAGAGAGGGCTCTGAGTTCCGCCTCTGGCATCTGTGCCATAGGTTCGCCACCACTGATCTAGCAGTTTACCCCAATAAAGCATATTCACATGCAATGTAAAGTAAGATAGTTTAGTATTGTTGCTCTATTCTCCCTGCCATCCAAAACACATGCATGACATTTTAGGAGATAAATTCTGCCCTTCCTGTGGTAACCTCACTATCAACAGCCATTTTCTATTTCTTATTGCAGCAATCCCCCCCCCCCCTGAACTCCAGGGAACTCCTGCAGCCAGTTCCAATAGATTTCTGGGCTTATTTTTTTCTCTTGTCCATTTGAAGTCTCCTGGTAAAGGTCCACATGGTAGCTTTGGTCCCTTGGAATGTCCTGAACTTCCTTTGTGGACTTAATACAGTAGTCCACCTCCCGCCTGGACTACTGTAATGCTCTCTACATGGGGCTTCCCTTGAGGAGCACCCGGAGGCTCCAACTGGTCCAGAATGCGGCCGCGCGGGCGGTGTTGGGAGGGACTCGTCGCTCCCATGTAACACCGCTGCTGCGCGAGCTGCACTGGTTGCCGGTGGCCTTCCGGGTGCGCTTCAAGGTGTTGGTCATCATC
>NW_015416161.1:0-1638 GCF_001527695.2 Protobothrops mucrosquamatus | reverse complement strand
CAGGCCCGATGCCATGGAGCGCTTTAAAGGTGGTAACTAACACCTTAAAGCGCACCCGGAAAGCCACTGGTAGCCAGTGCAGCTCGCGCAGCAGCGGTGTTACATGGGAGCGACGAGTCCCTCCCAACACCGCCCGCGCGGCCGCATTCTGGACCAGTTGCAGTCTCCGGATGCTCCCCACAGGGAGCCCCATGTATAGGATAGGGATATAAGAATGCTGCTTAAGTGTGTGTTTGTGCCTGAACAAAATGAATGGAAAGTGCTTTTGAAGGCTCTGGACCAGGGGTAGGCAACCCAAAACACTCAAAGAGCCACTTGGACCCATTTCCCACCGAAAACAAAACACTGGGAGCCGCAAAACCCTTTTTATATCTATCTATCTATCTATCTATCTATCTATCTATCTATCTATCTATCTATCTATCTATCTATCATCTATCTATCTATGAATGCTTTTTTACTTTGATGCACCCTGTCGGCCCAAATATGGGAGAGAGAAGTCTTTTATAAGTCTTTGCTATGTAGGCAAAGATAGTCTATCTATCTATCTATCTATCTATCTATCTATCTATCTATCTATCTATCTATCTATCATCTATCTATCTATCTATCTATCTATCTCTATCTCTATCTATCTATCGATATCGATATCGATATAAAGTTTTTCCGGACAGACCTGTCTGATTGATGCACCTTGGTATTTTGACTGCTATACTGCAGTTCTACTTATAATCACTTTTGCCTTGCAGCCCCCCAAACTAGGGGCATTAAGCAGGCTCAAGTCGCTACTGCAATACATTACAAATCCAAATTTCTTTGTCAACAAATATAAATAAAGGTAAAAAAAGGATTTAGGCAGTGTTATCTTCATTTTAGATGCCAAAAGGGTCTCTCGCTCTCTCTCCCCCTCCCTCTCTCTTTCATCTCTCTTTCTCTTTCCTCTCTCTCTTTCTCTTTCCTCTCCCTCTCTGTCTTTCCTCTCTCTCTCTCTTTCCTCTCACTCTCCCTCTCTTTCTCTCTTTCCTCTCTTTCTCTTTCCTCTCTCTTTCTTTCCTCTCTCTCTTTCTCTTCTCCCTCTCCCCCTCTCTCTTTCTCTTTCTTCTCTCTTTCTCTCTTTCTCTCTCTCCTCTCTCTCTCTTTCTCTTTCCTCTCTTTCTCTCTTTTCTCTCTCTCTCTCTCTCTCTCTCTCTCTCTTTCTTTCTTTTCTCTTTCTTTCCTCTCTCTTTCTTTCCTCTCCCTCTCTTTCTCTCTCTCTCGCAGGGAGAAGCATGGCTGGCACAGGGAGCAATGCCCCGCCAGCCACCATCCCAGCCGGAACTGCCGCCCGGCCGGCCTGGGGAGACACGTGGCCAGCTCGGCTGCCAGGGAGTGGCCTGGGAATGGCCCAAGGAGCGATGCCCCTGCTGGCCGCCACCCCAGCTGGAACTGCCATCCAGCTTGGCCCAGATGCATGGCCGGCTCGGCTGCTGAGTGAGTGGCCTGGGAACGGCCCAGGGAGCGATGCCCCCACCGGCCGCCGCCCCAGCCAGAACTGCCGCCTGGCCCGGCCTGGGGAGATGCATGGCCAGTTTGGCTGCCCAGGGACGGCCCAGGGAGTGATGCCCCCACCGGCCACCATCCCAGCTGGAACTGCCGTCT
>NW_015416160.1:0-1638 GCF_001527695.2 Protobothrops mucrosquamatus | reverse complement strand
GGTACTTATTGCAGTGTATTTTTGGCTGACCCTGAAATGCCTGAGATAGCTTCTTTGTTGGGTCTTCTGGCATTAACGTTGTTCCTCATAAGAGAAAGTGCTTAACACCAGTTAAGGTCAGGCATTCCCAATGCCACAAAAGTGAAGAATAAATGAACATATTAGCCGTATCCCTCTTAAATTAGATCCTGGGAGAGAGGGAGGCAGGGAGGGAGGGAGGGGATTTAAATAAGTCAGGATTGAATTAGATTTTATAAAGGTGGTGGTGGTTTGTCTTCTTATGTAGAGTTCATGAGTGTGTAGTATGTGCTATAAATCATTTAATGCCTGTAAGTACCCTCCTTTGCAGGGCATTGAATAAAAATGAATTCAGCATTAGGTTACCTTTCCTGCTCTTTCAAAGATAGCTGTTTCAATATATTTCTTCATTAAATGTAATATATTTTATTTTAAAATGTATTTTACTTCATGATCAATAATGGAGATGAAATGTTTTGTACAAGAAAACAAATACAGAAAATAAGGCTATAAAAATTATGTTCTGCATTAGGTTGACATTCATTATAATACAGGTAGTCCTCGATTTATGACTGTAACCGATTCCAGAGTTGCAGCGTTATGCCATTTGTTAAGCAGGTTCACGTGCTCCTGCCCGATTTTACCAATGTAGAAAATGGCTTACAAGCCTGAAGAAATTGCTTTTGGCATCCCCTTAATGAAGAAATATATTCAAACAGCTATCTTTGAAAGAGCAGGAAAGGTAACCTAATGCTGAATTTATTTTTATTCATTGCCCTGCAAAGGAGGGTACTTACAGACATGAAATGATTTATAACAGGTACTACAGACGCATGAACTCTACTGTACATAAGAAGGCAAACCAACACCACCTTTATAAAATCTAATTTAACACTGATTTATTTAAATTCTCTCTCCCTCCCCCCCCTCCCTCCTTCCCTCCCTCTCTCTCTCTCCCAGGATCTAATTTAAGAGGGATACGGCTAAACAGCAAACAGCATTTTTGTCTAATCCAAACTAGCCAGTTGAAAGAGACAATAATTTAACTGATGAATAACTTTTCAGCAAAAATTAGCAGGTAGAATATTAGCAAACATTTTAATTACATTTGCCTTTGCAACAATTCAACCCAGCATATCAAGAAAAACCATCTACGCTCTATTTGTAATGGCATAAGAGAGGGCATTCTGTCTAAAATCTCCAATTTCATGGCTGAATGTTATAGCCTAATTTGAATGTGAAAATTTCAGAACAATTCATGGAAAAATTCAAACAAAAAAAATAATTCCCCAAAAATATTGACCATATTCAGAATGAAACAAAAACATATCAAATCACTTACTCCATCTCTGCTACAATCTGTGGTTGGGAATCCTCATGATCTCGATTGCGATAGAGTCATCTATTTGCATTTGACCCCGAGCTACTGTAAAAGAATAACCATTGTGTTGCAAAATTGATTTGATTTTTACTACCAAATGTTGTATGATAACGTTTCTATGGGAAAAAAACATTTAATGTCTTAAAAACTGTAACATTTACCTTATTGACGCAATCATCTGCCTCCTTCTATTTGCTTCTTGAAGAGGCTGAAAAGTGTTAAACAAATATTTTAGAAGG
>NW_015416159.1:0-1638 GCF_001527695.2 Protobothrops mucrosquamatus | reverse complement strand
TTTAGTTCGACTGCTCACATCAGTTTGCAACATAAATTTGAGGAATCATTTCAAGTCAGATGTTAGGGGAAATTGGCATTGTCACCATCTGAAACTTTGTACCCTTCTCATGCCCAAATATTGCATTGGATGAGGGGGCTTGTTGGGTTTGGGGTTTTATTGCTGTAAGGTGCCCCCAAATTAACACCAGTGAGTTGTGTGGCCATATCAATTTTCTAAATAAATAAATAAATTGCCTGAGGTACTGTAACAGGTTGTTTTGTTCTCTCTGTCTTTTTTTTTCCTTGTTGATGTAATGCATTCCTTTGACCTGCACGTGCTATTTCCATATTTTTTTCTCCTGTATACATTATTCTGATGGAGGAGACTGACTGAAATAACATAGAGGAATGAATCTACTTGCAAATGATTTTAAAATACATTCACTTCCTCATTGTCTTTCCGGTTGGAGAAGAGAAATAGGGCTAACACATTACACATGACACTTTAATGAAGATTTTGAGACAGCAGCCTTCCTTATATAAAGAAGAGAACATTACTAAGAAATAGGAGAAGGGAAGGGAAGGGAAGGGAAGGGAAGGGAAGGGAAGAGAAGAGAAGAGAAGAGAAGAGAAGAGAAGAGAAGAGAAGAGAAGAGAAGAGAAGAGAAGAGAAGAGAAGAGAAGAGAAGCTTCCAATTTCTTTTGCAGCAAATTCAAGTATAATTGCAAACTTATCTCTTACAGTATCATCACAAAAAAACTCACTTTTTTCCTATTATTCATTTTTTCTAATAATCAAAACCACAGATCATGTGCATTTTTTTCTGTTTCATGCAAAAAAAATCTATAAAGGGTTTCCAGTCAGCCATATTTGTAGTTAATATCTTTAATCAAGGAAGTCAATTTAGCTATCTCTGCCAGTTCCATCACTTTTACCAACCACTCCTCCATTCTGGTTAGCGTGTCAAACCTTTCCACCTTTGAGCATGTAGTAATAATCTCACTGCGGTTGTCACAGGTAAAGACAAACTTCCATGACTTTTCTAGTTGCTAAGACAGTATTTATTTATTTATTTATTTATTTAATTTAATTTATATGCCAGATCAGCCTTTCCCAGATCAGTTTGGACCAGAAATTCTACCTGGGACCTTCCAGATATAAGGATGCTCTTATTGAGCAATAACACTTCCCCCACAAACTTTCTCTGAAATAAAATGAGGTACTGAATAATGCTTGTTTTTCTTCCACAAATGGAGCTCTCACAGAACACATACAGCCTTAGCCTGGTTAGCTATAGTTAGGTGAAGGTAAAACCTCTTTTAAATCAGGCTTAACTTTTAGTGATTTCATGGATGCATCCATGAAGACCTCTGGGCAACAATATGGAAGCAGATGATCATTCTCTTTTTCCAATATGTTTTTTACAATCATCTGTTTCAACCATCTGTTTGTCTGAGATTATTATTATTATTATTATTATTATTATTATTATTATTATTATTTATTGAATTTATATCCCGCCCTTCTCCTTGCGGACTCAGGGCGGCTGACAATCAATTTAAAAATACACCAAAAACAATTACAAAATTTAAAATTAGTTAAAAAGAAATATTTAAATATTGTCTAATTAAAATATGATTAAAACCCCTCTAAAAA
>NW_015416158.1:0-1638 GCF_001527695.2 Protobothrops mucrosquamatus | reverse complement strand
ACTGCACTTTCCAAATCAGGACAAGAAGCAATGGGTGGAAACTAATCAAGGAGAGAAGCAACCTAGAACTAAGGAGAAACTTCCTGACAGTTAGAACAATTAATCAGAGGAACAACCTGCCTCCAGAAGCTCTGAATGCTCCAACACTGGGAGTTTTTAAGAAGAGACTGGACAGCCATTTGTTTGAAATGGTATAGGGCTTCCTGCCTGAGCAGGGGGTTGGACGAGATGACCTCCAAGGTCCCTTTCAACATCATCATCATCATCATCATCATCATCCTCATCCTCATCATCATCCTCATCCTCATCCTCATCCTCATCCTCATCCTCATCCTCATCCTCAATAATAATGTTGTTGTTGTTGTTGTTGTTGTTGTTATTATTATAGGCAGGTATGCTATAAGAATTGAGAAGAAAAAATGTTTCAGAAGATAAAGAGAGACTCCAAATTCATTTTAAACAGAAAACAATAAGAAATGGTCTTCTGAACTTAAAAAGTATTACATTTAGCAGCTAGCTAAATGCCTTTTGAAAAAAGCTAAGCAGGATTTACACTAAGATCTTTCATTTTCTAAAGTGCCGCTGTGTCAGTATTTCTCTAAACAATATTGTTGCTTGTTACTGAATATAACATGGCAACAACTGTGTTTGTAAGCTAATCTTGGACCATGCAGTGAGAGGCACATGGTTCTAATTGCAAGAGACATAGGTGAAAATGTGGTTATGCATTTTTGAGGGGGGGAAGGGGGTCATGTAGATGACCCAAAAAACAATCCAACCCCAACTGCAGGAGGAGTAATTGCAAGAGTCACAGCACTAAATTGTTCCTGCCTCCAAAGTTTAATAAGTTCACTTTTTATTTCTTCTTCCCAGTGGATATTACTGAGTTTGCAATCTATGAATTCCTGTTGCTGTCTCAGGTGGCATTAAAATATAACTCAATAATTGCATGCATACTGTTTCTTTTTCATAAAAAAGCAAATTTTCTTACAGTGAGGAAATAGCTCTCTGTTAATTGATTACTGCAACAAGCTGTTTTTGCCTGTTTTTTGAGCTCGATCTGAAATTAGATAGTTTTCAAAGTTTATCCAGACAACAAAAACTTATAAATATTTTCACTTTGACTTTCTCCTTGATACAATGAAGAAGCACATGTTATCGTCTCTAAAAATATCTCCTCTGAAATAATGAAAATAAGATAAAAGCAATCCTCCAATTAAGAACATTATCCATGAAACAGACAATAAAACAAAAGCTAGTTGATAACTGTAATTTAAAAAAAATCTTTACTCTTCCAAAGGCTCAATATAAGAGATACTTTATGATCAAATGAGCCATCATTCCTCAAAGAAAAATCAACTCTGACTTCAACATAAAGTATAATAAACAATGTTTCTGAAATTTCTTTCTCTTTCCTTGTCCATACATTGTTTGACTACATTAATAATAATAATAATAATAATAATAATAATAATAATAATAATAATAATAATAATAATAATAATAATAATAATAATAGTAAAGTTGGAAGGGACCTTGAAGGTCATCTAGTCCAACCCCCTGCTCAGGCAGGAAACCCTATACCATTTCGGACAAATGGCTGTCCAGTCTCTTCTTAAAAACTTCCAGTGTTGGAGC
>NW_015416157.1:0-1638 GCF_001527695.2 Protobothrops mucrosquamatus | reverse complement strand
TGCCACTCAGGACCAGTCTACTACCCACCCTCAGGGACAGTAGGCTTTGGTATGTCCCAATGGTGGAGTCTCCATCTCAGTGCTGGAGAAGGGGCGTTGTCTTACCTGAACGCCTTTTCTCAGCACGGAGATGGAGACTCCACCTCCCTCCCTTGTACATTTTGTATAAGCATAGGGCCAGTTAGTTTGGTGAGCCACAGCGTCTTGCTGTCAGTCAATGGCTACGCTCGCGTCAAAGACTGGAGATCAACGGTCCAGGACGGGCGTGGCAACTTTGGCTGACTTGATCTGATTGGGCAGGAATACAGTCTACTACCCAATGGTGGAGTCTCCATCTCCGTGCTGAGAAAAGGCGTTCAGGTAAGACAACGCCCCTTCTCTTCTAAGCACACTGCCATGTTCATGGAAGAGGCATGAAATCGATGGCCATTCTCATTACTCCAGACCCCCAAGGTGCCAGCCATAAACATGCCAGTTAACGGCTGTAGTGGAGATGTTTGATGAGGGTTTCTTTGTTCATCCCTGATATAGGGGCCTTCAAGGAGATAACGGGAGCTTTTATTTCCAAAGGGAAATGGAATACAGAATCCGTTCATGGGCTTACTATAGAGCCAAAGTGGGAATCTGGGTGGTTCAAATTGGCTTGGGCACTTTATCAAGGTAGCATTTCCTGCCCATTTTGTAAAGCTTAGTTGTGGCGGAGTGGAGAAGGTGACCTTCTTTAGGAAGAATTGGTGTGTAGAAGGAGAAATGCTGCGAGTTAGTTTCACATCCATAAGTCTATGTCGAGGGCTCATGGCTAATTCTATTTGACAGTTTTGCCAGTGCTCTCCTGTTTCTGATCCCACTGAAGTGCCCTTCCAAGGTTCCTGGCTCCTTTTGACGCATAAGGAGGGCGGCCCTAGGAAGTCCACACCAACAGCCACAACAAGGGAAACAATTACAATTATGAAATTACCACATCAGGGAGATGGATGGGATTAGGGGTGATTTGGGAAAGGACAGGGTCAGCCTTGGGTGAGCCACACAGCCGAGTCTTATTTGCTATATATAATGCCCACACTCCCAAGACTCCTATTATACTACAGAGGACCCACTCCCAGGGTTCTTCAAACATAGGTGTCTCCAGGAGATACACACTGTGCTTGGTCACAGTCAGTGGTTTTAGGTGCAACACCAGTTTCTGTGGGATTGGGACGATTCCAGAAGAAAAGGTGTCCAATACAGCAGGTCACAACCAGGGTGATCAGACTCACTAAGGCCAGACTCACTGCACCTATGGCTATGTATGGTCGGACTACCATTCCTTAAAAGAAGATCCAACCTACACTAAACAGTCCACTACTTAACACATTAACAGCTGTCTTCCTTGTTCTTGTCTTCAGCCATACGTAGAGGGTCAGCTTCCGGGGTGACACCAGTAAGGCCTCTTCTGCCCCTGTTCTGTCCCCGTCTCACACACGCACCCAACCAGCCAGCCGAGGGTTAAATAAACTTCTCAAACACTCCACGCCACTGATAAGGAACTTGGCAGCAACTCCATAGCTGCCTGCCAAGAACTTTTTACTCCGATAACACAGACAAAAATACACACAGTTTGAATAGTCCAGTTTGTAATTAAATCCACAGCAAATAGGC
>NW_015416156.1:0-1638 GCF_001527695.2 Protobothrops mucrosquamatus | reverse complement strand
GGTTAGAATGCAGTATTGCGGGCTAATTCTGCTGACTGCTGATAGCAATTTGGCAGTTCAACTCTCACTGGTTCAGCCTTCCATCTTTCCAAGGTTGGTAAAATGAGGACCTAGATTGTTGGAAACAATATGACGACTTTGTAAATCGCTTAGAGAGGACTGTAAAGCACTGTGAAGCAGTATATGTCTAAGTGCTGTTATTATTGCTATTACTATTCAAATTTTGAAGAGCAGAATACTTAAAATAGGCTTCCTTTAACAGTTGTTTCATTGCAACTTAAAGTACTTACTAATGTTCATTAGCTTGAGAAAAATAAAATCGTACAGTTTGTGATCACACAGCTAGGTCCCTTGAGCTGTTATATGGTGAAGTGTATGTGTGACAATAAATCAAAGAAAGGTGGCAGTAGACTGTTGTTATTCAAAATTGTGACAGTATTCATATTGTGTTACAACTTTGGATGGGAAGCAATGTTGGCAAAATAGACATCATATATGTTTACAACATAGAATGGGTGAAAGCTCCTCAGATCTGTATCAGAGGCTTGGAGGCACAACACACACAAATAGATAATGCTGACCGAATTGTTCAGGATCCTATGGAAGAAGGAAGTGCTCCAGTGCCAAGGAAGGATATCTGCTACAGCAGAAGCGCCCATCTGTGGGACATTTGGTGGGAGACCTACTGTTTTTATCACAACTAGGATATTACGTTCTCTGAGAATGAATGGTGAGAAAGACTCTGGATCTTCTTTTTTACATTTTGTATTTTTACTGTTTTTCTATTTATTTTTTGTACAAATGGGTGTGTGAGAAGTCAGCCCCCCAGAGAAGGAAATATTAAAAGGGCAGAAAAATATATTTCCTCAAAGGATCTTAAAGAGGCAGAAAAGCATGCCCAGTTTTTTCTTAATATCCCCAAGTCTCCCTCCCCCAAGCAGAAACCAGCTCTGTAGAAATGCAGATGTAAACCATTCAGGAAGGTTGAAGCTAGAAAATTAAGAAGACAAAGATACCTAAAATCTACATACCCCACCCAAACTCTAAGATAGGACATAATAGGATTATCCCACAGATGCCAAAGGGGCACACTCAGACTCAGGTCAAAATACATGACACAGGAAATACAAAGCCTCAAACAGGAACAGGAAACAACCTCAAGAGCCCCAGAGGGTATAAAAGCCCACTCCCTACATGTGCTCTCTCTCTTTTCTTCCAGAGCCATCTTTCTGTCTGGCTCTCCTCTTCAATAAACTGCAATCTTCTTTCTAAAGCAGTCGCCATGTTGTTTATTCCCGACTTGGACTGAACCACGATGAAGACTTTTCCTTCAACAGGTGTGTATAAAACAATAAAAGGAGGTGTAGTATATTACCTCTTTATGTACCTTGATGTACCATGATTCAGGAGATTTTATACTCTCTCTCTCTCTCTCTCTCTCAGTGGCGTAGCGTGGGGGGTGCAGGGGGGGCCGGCCGCACCGGGCGCAACATCTGGGGGGGCGCGCTCGATTGTGGCATTTCGAATCCCGCGAGCATGAAAGTTAGTACCAACCCACAAAGCTGCAAGCCCCGCAGCAGGGATGGAAAGGCGAACCCCTCGCTCTTCCAACTCTCACGCTGCTTAAGGCTTCGCGTA
>NW_015416155.1:0-1638 GCF_001527695.2 Protobothrops mucrosquamatus | reverse complement strand
CCCTCCCTCCCTCTCTCTCTCTCTTCCTTCCTTCCTTCCTCCCTCCCTCCCTCCTGTCCCACTTTCTTCTTCCCTGTCTTTCATCCCTCCCTTTGTCTTCCTTCCTTCCTTCCTTCCTTCTAACATCGCAGCCAAATTTTCTGTTGCTAAGTAGGTCATTTGTTAAGTGACCTTTGCCCCATTTTACATCCTTTCTTGCCACAGTTGTTAAGTGAATCACTGCAGTTGTTAAATTAGTATCATGGTTAAGTGAATCTGGCTCTCCCATGGACTTTGCTGGTCAGAACTTCACAAAACATGATCACATGACACACCCCCTCCCCCCCAGGGACACTGCAACCATCATAAATAGGGGTCAGTTGCCGAGCATCTGAATTTTGATCAGGTGACCAGGGGGACACTGCAATGGTCATAAGTGTGAGAAACGGACATAAGTCCCTTTTTTCCAGTGCCGTTGTAATTTCGAACACTCACTGAATGAATGATTGTAAGTTGAGGATTACCTATAGAAGGGCCTGCACGATTCCAGTCTTTCAGTTTAAAGAAATGAAATTTGAAATCTTCCACTTTTTCCTTGTCTCCCAAGGAACGTGCTTTCCAATTTACAGGAGTATTTCTCTTCCGAAGCCCTTCCGCCTGACAAGTAGTCATTTCGGTAAGTTAAAGGGCTTTATATCTGTTGCCGTAATGCCAGATAATTTGTTTATTATACCTTTGGGGCTTTTGTCCGTGTCCATTACCACACTCAAAATTGTCACTTAGCCCCGGGGGAGGAGAGCAGACCTCAATTGCAGCTGTCAGTTAAGGGCCAAAGAGGGAGAGATCTGAAGCTTGAGTGATGTAGTGTTGTAGCAGTCGTTAAAAAACTAAAAATAGGGATTGATCCGGAATGCCGTCACTTGAAATTGGGGGGGGGCAGCCACCGGTGGGCCATTGTGTTAGAATAAATGGATAGGCTTTGAAGGATCGCGAGGCTGTTGTTGCTTTTAATGATTTTCATTATGGTTTTTAGAGAATTTCCACTGTGTCTGGGAGATTGGATGGCAGTTTCATCTTCTAAGTAATTCCATTCCATTTAAAACTCTAATTTTACCCAAATTATCCTCTAATATTCACTGAGGGTGATTAGATGGAGGAACCATATTAGATAAGACTCAGGATTTAACAGTTACTGGTAAAATGAGTTAATCCTTTTAATGTATTTAGAAATTAATGCCTGTCCCAAATTCTCTTTCCCTTTGTTTCCTTCCTTCCTCCCTCCCTCCCTCCCTCCCTCCCTCCTTCCTTCCTCCCTCCCTCCCTCCCTCCCTCTCCAGCTCTTTCTCTTAAAGGTACAGGGCACCATCAGGACTGGTGCTGGCCATTTCTAGACAGCCTGTCCTCTCCCACCGCCCCATCCCACATTCAGACCAATGACTCACTGTCTTTGCTTGGTTACACTACAAAGTTGATCAACCATGTCATACAACTCAACATCTTCACCCAATTAGAGATAAATGTCTTCAGTCAAGGTAAGTTCACCTCAGAGCTGATCTTGTTAGTCTTTGCTAGATTCTAATTTCCTGATTCATAGTCAGGTCCAAACTCTGTTGACTCAAGGAGAGACCACAGCGGGAGGAAGGAGTTCCCTCAAGATAT
>NW_015416154.1:0-1638 GCF_001527695.2 Protobothrops mucrosquamatus | reverse complement strand
GACTGGCCTAGGGACATTTTAAATTGGTTTTTAATTAATTTTAAAATATGAATAGGCCTATTGAATATATCTTTTAATTGATTTTAAATTTTGTAGATTTGTATCGATTGTTCTGTTTTTAATTGGCTGTAAGCCGCCCTGAGTCCACTAGGAGAAGGGCGGGATATAAATGCAATAAACTTGAACTTGAACTTGAACTTGTAGGGCAGTGCAGTGACCACAATTTTGCCAATACAATTGATGTGAAGACCTTGAAATTTTAATCCCACTTGAGTAATGGGACCTGGTTTTTAGATTAACTTAGGTCTGTCTGTCTGTCTGTCTGTCTGTCTGTCTGTCTGTCTGTCTGTCTAGCTATCTAGCTATCTATCTAGCTATCATCTCATCTATTCAATATGCTGCCTATCTCACTGTTGAAGTGAGGTACCTTGATTCAAAACTGTTGCCCTATGATGTACCATTTCAACCATTTGAAAGTGACAAGCAGACAGGATAATTTTAGTAGTATATAGAAGATACAATATGATTTTAATTCTTGAGATTGATACTGTTTATTTTCCCCAAAATCCTTGGTCCTATTAAGTATTATTTCATATATATTACATGTTAATGATTTCTAGGTGAACATTTTCATTTGCCAACAATCCCGAACAACACAAAATGTTGATTACTTTAAATCCATTCCCATATTATCATGTAAGTCTTTTCACTAAAATAGAAAATTGTTGATAGGCAGCCAAAGAATTAAGACTAAGAAAGAACTTCTTAGTATGTTTCTAAAATGTAATTCAAGTATGCTGAAATATTCCCTTCTTAAAAGAAATGTATAACTAGCCTAGAAAAAAAACTGGAAAAAAAACCCCCAGGACATATAGAAAGACATGAGGGGGAATAAAATATCAGTGGTAGAGGCAGTTAATGAAGGACGGAAATATATTTTCTTCAGTGTCCAAACAAGAATTTTCCCTTCAACATTTTACAATGAAAATATGTTTTTGCATTGAATGACACATTACTCTCTGTTTCAGAAGTTGATAATAATATTTCCTAGCTTTTATAATTCAGAGTGTATGATCATAATTTAATTTAACTTATTTATTTTAGTTTTCTATTTAACATCTACTCCACACTGCTTAAATAGCATTTTAGGTATTTCTAATTGGCTTAAGACTATTTTCTTTATGCATAATACATAACTCAAAAGTATTATAATTGTCATTCTGTCTGAGATTGAAATGGATTTGAAATTGTCTGTATCTCTAACTTCTGAGCTTTTCTCTCTGTGCCCAAATTAGAGTATTAAAATATCCATTTAGAAACAGTATCAATATGAGGCTATCCAGCACCCATTTGAAAAGTTGAACTATTTCAGCTAGCATCCTTTAGAAAAAGGCTGACAGATGGAGATCAAAACCAAAATGAACAAACAGAATGTGTATCAATTTTAATAAGTCAACATAAAAATTTAAAAATAAAATGAATAAAAGAAAAAAGTCCTGATTACATTAATATATGCATTTATATTAATGAATAGAGTTTACTTTGGCAATATGATAAGAATGTAAAACCAATGAAATCATGAAGACTTCATGAAAATATAAATAATGTATTTGCAAGTTACAAATATTTGATTGATGT
>NW_015416153.1:0-1638 GCF_001527695.2 Protobothrops mucrosquamatus | reverse complement strand
CTGAAATAACTATCAAAAGCTGTCTTTAAACTTCGATTGGACTAAAAGCATCTCCATCTGAATATTCAGATTTCCAGTAACTCACTAGGGCACGCAAGACCCCCCAAAAATTCTAGGCTTCATTTGTATGGTTTGACTTGCTGGGAAATGAAAGATTTTCTCTCAAAAATCAAAGTTAGCCTGGACTTGACAGAAGAGCGAAGACGTTTGACGCTGAACATCATTACATTAATGCTGATTTCCAAACCAACGCATCTTAAAAATTGAGAAAATCATACCGATTTTGAAACCTACACAGTGGATTATTTTTCTCTCTCTCCCAGCAGTGTCAATGTATTATTGAAAAAAAGTGACTCATGCATATGGGGGTGGAACACATTTCTCTGCTACAAGCAAAACCTAAAATAAGTTGATGGCGGTTATTTTATTCTCCAGTGCTGCCTAATGGCGAATAGTTATTTTCAGTAGTCAGAGACGATCCAAACCAAACTTAAGAATTTCAAATCTTTATGTAGGTTGATTGGTAGCTAGAAATAACTTCCAGAGATGAGGTAGTCAACTACACCCACGTTCTTCAGCTCACCAGAAAAGACTATAAAGCAGGGGTCCCCAGCCCCCGGTCAGTGGACCAGCACTGGGACGCAGCATGCCACAAACCGGTCCATGCAAACAAACAATGCCTCATCCGTGGGATGCAGGCAGCACATGAAACCATGCCCCCTCCAGTCCACGGAAAAACCTCTCTCCACGGAACCAGTCCCTGGTGTAGGTCATCTAGTCGAACCCTCTGCTCAAGCAGGAGACCCTATACCATTTCTGAGAAGTGGATGTCCAATCTCTTCTTGAAAGCCACACCTTCAGAAGGCAAGCAGTTCCATTGGTTGATGGTTCTCACTGACTCTTTATTTCTATGATAAATCTCTTCTTGATCAGTTTCCATCCATTGTTCCTTGTCTGGCCTTTGGGTACTTTGGAAAATAGATTGACCCCCCCCCTCTTCTTTGTGGCAGCTCCTCAAATATTGGAACTCTGCTATCATGTCACCCCCTGGTCTTTCTCTTCACTAGACTCACGTGCAACAGCCTTCTTCATTACAGGGAAGCAAAGCAACTGATTAGCAAACAAAATTGTTTAGTAAGGAATTGAGTGGAATATTTTCTGATCATAGTCAGCAAATCCACCACACACTGTTTGGGAAAATCACGAATGGCCATGCTTATCCCCTACAAATTGCAGTGCAGGGATTTGTAAATAAACATACACTCGTGTTCTGAGGAGACAAGATGGTTCTTTTATCCCATCCTGCAGATGCTGAAGAAAAGCAGAGTCAAAGTTGAGGCTTTTATTGTCTAGTCTTCTGTATACATTGGGCAAATTGCCTGGTTGTGTGTGTGTGTGTGTGTGTGTGTGTATTTGTGTGTGCGGACAGTCACAAACTGTCTCTGTTTTTAACCAAAAGAGGGAGCAGGGATATCAATCCCTCCTTCCTTTTTGTGTGATTTTATGTTTGTCTTTCCAATTAAATGCCCACCCCCCCTCAGGATTATGGCTTTCTCCATAGAAAGAAATGGGTTTTCCATTCATTTTTGGCAGCCACGCAACTCTCTCTCTATCATCCACCCATCATATGTCTGCCTG
>NW_015416152.1:0-1638 GCF_001527695.2 Protobothrops mucrosquamatus | reverse complement strand
TCCTTAGTTCTAGGTTGCTTCTCTCCTTGATCAGTTTCCACCCATTGCTTCTCGTCCTGCCTTCAGGCGCCTTGGAAAATAGCTTGACTCCCTCTTCTTTGTGGCAGCCCCTGAGATATTGGAACACTGCTATCATGTCCCCCCTCGTCCTTCTCTTCGTTAAACTAGACATACCCAGTTCCAGCAACCGTTCCTTATAGGTTTTAGCCTCCAGTCCCCTAATCATCTTTGTTGCTCTTCTCTGTACTCTTTCTAGAGTCTCAGCATCTTTTTTACATCGTGGTGACCAAAACTGGATGCAGTATTCCAAGTGTGGCCTTACTAAGGCATTGTAAAGTGGTATTAATACTTCATGTGATCTTGATTCTATCCGTCTGTTAATGCAGCCCAGCACTGTGTTGGCTTTTTTGGCAGCTGCAGCACACTGCTGGCTCATATTTAAGTGATTGTCCACTATTATTATTATTATTATTATTATTATTATTATTATTATTATTATTATTATTATTATTATTATTATTATTAAGATATTGAAGAGTATTCGGCCTAAGACGGAACCTTGTGGTACCCCACTGCTTACTTCTCTCCATGTGGATGTAGTGCCATTGAGGCACTGATTGTTATGATGTTGTCTATTCCACCTTTTTCTAGCTTACCAAGGAGTAGGTTGTGGTCTAGCTATCAAATGATCTAGCTATCATTAAATTAATTTGGAAGGAAGAAATATATTTTAACTCCTAGTGAAATATCACCAACATTTCATATTATAGCTAGACAAGCATATCTTGATTTGAAATTTATAGCAGTAAATTTCATAGCCCATGTCTTCCCATTTTTTAAAAAAACCCTTTTTTATGCTTCAGTTTACATTGTGTAATATAGATAGCAAATGAAATTGGTACTCTAGAAAAAATATGTTACTTGCACAATTGCTTTCATCTGCCTGCTTTTCAAAAATTGGGAAGATTATTTAGCAGTGAATCTGATGTACAACATTTACACAATTTCTACATATCATGAAAGTTACAGTACATTTTGTAAAGCCAAGAAGAAAGATTTCCAAGGTGAATCTCCTATCCTGCTCCATGAAATATATCAAGACAAGACAAAATCTTCAAAGAAAATACTTTAAAGTTTAAAGATTTATAGAGTTATTGGTATTAACTAAACAAAATAATATATTTTATAGTCAGGAAACTATATCATGATTCTTATATATGCTGTGTAGTAAAATACAAATTCTGTTAAATAGGAATATTATAATATTTTGCCAGGATGTTACTTAGCAATGTAATGTGTGATATATCAAAATATTCTCCTTGTACGTGTATCACATTGACATAAAAAGAGATAGCCTATGACATGGGAAAACAAAGCCAAGTTTCACTAGCATCTACCATTTGATGCAAACACAGTCATTTGTAGAAAATTTATCAGAGCATTTAGTGAAATTGAAACAAATAAATATTTGTTTAATAGAAACAGTGAAAATTCAAGTAAATGTGTAAAGCGTGATTACATACAAAACAGTTATAGTTATTATTGAACTTGTAATTCATGTAACAATTAATATTCATTAATGGAAATTATCTTGATTGTGCCTTAAAAATGCCACTCTTTACATGCTGCACAATTATA
>NW_015416151.1:0-1638 GCF_001527695.2 Protobothrops mucrosquamatus | reverse complement strand
GCATTTGGGATCGCTTTCAGTGGAAAATCATGCCTTCTTATCCACAAACGTGTGTGGATGAAAGTAATAATACCATTTTCAAAACTCTGGTATGGAAGGGTGGGTGGGTGGGTGTGTAATGAATGTGCAAAGCGAAAAATAAGACAAATATCACAATTCCCTCACATCAAGAACCTGTAGTGCACAGAATAGACTAGACTAGGGCAGACCGTGAACACAGCTGAAAGAAAAATTGAATTGGTTTTGATTAAATTATATTTCAGTTAAATTACACACCGTTAAAATGATTACTTCCTCTTCATTGATGATTTTCCTCTTATATCTCATTAAACATTGTAATGCAGCAGCTAATCTTGGAGGACCTTTGCAAGTTTCTGGCTGCCCCGGGGGAGTCAAAGGTTGTGATCTTCAGCTGCATATGCACTTCCACACTCTGAGAACGTGCCTGTAAGGTTATGATAATGAAGGACTAGATGATGGCTCCGAACATTGCAAATTACCACCTTGGGTAATTAGGCTCAGTTGAGGAAACTGAGGGATGATTGAGGTCAGGAGCCACCTTAAAAAGAAGAAAAAGAACTGAAGGACTTGAATATGCATACCGAGAAGATTTCTGGAATCACTGATTTTCAACAAATGATTCCCCCACATTTTTTTAAGCAGCCATTTTGATGAGTGTTTCATGTGTGTTGGTGGATGACAAATTTGCTGCATGGAAGGAAAATGCAAAATGCCTCAATGCCCTCCCTCCCTCCCTCCGCTCCCTCCCTCCTTCCATTTCTCCCTCCCTCTGCTCCTTCCTTCCTTCCTTCCTTCTTTCCTTCCTTCCTTCCTTCCTTCTTTCCTTCCTTCCTTCCTTCCTTCCTTTCTCACCCTCCATCCTTAATAATAATAATAAAGTTGGAAGGGACCTTGGAGGTCATGTAGTCCAACGCCTGCTCAGGCAGGAAACCCTATACCATTTCAGACAAATGACTGTCCAGTCTCTTTTTAAAAACTTCCAGTGTTGGAGCATTCACCGCTTCTGGAGGCAGGTTGTCCCACTGGTTAATTGTTCTAACTGTCAGGAAGTTTCTCCTTAGTTCTAGGTTGCTTCTCTCCTTGATTACTTTCCATCCGTTGCTCCTGGTCCTGCCTTCATGTGCTTTGGAGAATAGCTTGACTCCCTCTTCTTTGTGGCAGCCCCTGAGATATTGGAACACTGCTATCATGTCCCCCCTCGTCCTTTTCTTCGTTAAACTAGACATATCCAATTCCAGCAGCCGTTCCTTATATGTTTTAGCCTCCAGTCCCCTAATCCTTTTTGTTGCTCTTCTCTGCACTCTTTCTAGAGTCTCAGCATCTTTTTTACATCGTGGTGACCAGGGCTTTTTTTTGTCATAGAACACCCAGAACAGAGTTCCGGCACCTTTTTTGATGGAATCTTGTAGGGTAGGCAAGGCGGATCGTATGGCATGTGTGAGTTCCAGCACCTTTTTTTTTTTTTTTTTTTTACAAAAAAAGCACTGGTGGTGACCAAAACTGGGTGCAGTATTCCAAGTGTGGCCTTACCACACTTTCCTTTCCTTTCCTTCCTTCCTTCCTTCCTTCCTTCCTTCCTTCCTTCCTTCCTTCCTTCCTTCCTCCCTCCCTCCCTCC
>NW_015416150.1:0-1638 GCF_001527695.2 Protobothrops mucrosquamatus | reverse complement strand
AAAGGCTTTCTTTAAAAAAAGATCAACAAGGGAAGGGAATGATCCTCCAAAGAATGTAGAGCTGAGACTGAGAAGTCTTGTCCTTCTGGTTCTTAATAATGAAATTCCCTAGGGAGAAGAATCCAGAGACTACTCTTCCAAATCTTACTCCACAATCCGAAGCCAGTGGAAGTAGGATTAGGCAATTCCCAAATTTTAAGCCACAGGAGGCTTTAAAACCAGAACTTTGAATTGTACCCAGAAATTAAGTAGTAACCAGTGCAGTTCCTGAACTAGAGGTCTTATGTAAGAATACCTACTGTTGTTTGTCCATCGATTTCGATGAAGACCTTGACATCTTATGGATTATGGGCCATCAGCGGTGTGTCCGTAGATGGCTGATGAGACCGATGTTAGCACGGAATGTTCTGCCACATACTGAACAGAGAAATGTGGAGCTACTGAATTCAAGACCAACTGAAACTTTCAATTGTCTTTAAGGGCAGTTGTATGTACAGCACACTGCAACAGTTCAAACAAAAAATCACCAATGCATTAGTAACACTAACTAGGGCAGTGGTTCTCAACCTTTTTAATGCCGCGACCCCCAACCGGTCGTAAATCGAGGACTAAACTGGTCGTAAGTCAAGGACTACCCAACCGGTCGTAAGTCGAGGGCTTTCCCTGCCCGGGAGTGCCGCGCATGCGTGGTTCCGCCCCCTGCGCCAGCCCAGGCGTAGCTGGCAAGCGGCAGAGATGGAGCAGGCTGACCACCAGCTGGCCCAGCCCAATGGAGGTAAGGCACCCACCGGAAAAGGGGAAAAAAATGGCGGACAAAAAAATGGCGGACAGCCTTGCTTGGCGACCCGTGAAATGGTCGATCGACCCCAAATGGGGTCGCGACCCATAGGTTGAGAACCACTGCCTTAGTTCTAGGTTGCTTCTCTCCTTGATTAGTTTCCACCTGTTGCTTCTTGTCCTGCCTTCAGGCGCTTTGGAAAATAGCTTGACTCCCTCTTCTTTGTGGCAGCCCCTGAGATATTGGAACACTACTATCATGTCCCCCCTCATCCTTCTCTTCATTAAACTAGACATACGCAATTCCAGCAACCGTTACTTATATGTTTTAGCCTCCAGTCCCATAATCATCTTTGTTGCTCTTCTATGTATTCTTTCTAGAGTCTTAACATCTTTTTTACATCGTGGTGACCAAAACTGGATGCAGTATTCCAAGTGTGGCCTTACCAAGGCATTGTAAAGTGGTATTAATACTTCACGTGATCTTGATTCTATCCCTCTGTTAATGCAGCCTAGCACTATGTTGGCTTTTTTGGCAACTGCAGCACACTGCTGGCTCATATTTAAATGATTGTCCACTAGGACTCCGAGATCCCTCTCACAGTTACTACTATTGAGCAAGGTACCCCCTATACTATACCTGTACATTTGGTTTTTCTTGTCTAAATGTAGAACCTTACTTTTTTCACCATTGAATTTCATTTTGTTAGATAGCGTCCAGTGTTCAAATCTGTCCAGATCCTCCTGTATCCTAAGCCTGTCTTCTGGAGTGTTGGCTATTCCTGCCAGCTTGGTGTCGTCGGCAAATTTGATGATATATAATGCCCAGTCATTGTCCTTTCCAGACACAGAGCTATGACT
>NW_015416149.1:0-1638 GCF_001527695.2 Protobothrops mucrosquamatus | reverse complement strand
CCTCGACTTACAACAATTGGTTGAATGACCTCTCGAAGCTACAACGGCACCGACCAAAGGGGATTTAGGACCGCTTTTCGCACTTACGACCACTGCAATCCCCAGGGTCCCAAGATCAAAATTTAGACGCTTGGCAAGTGACTCGTATGTACGACGGTCGTGGCGTCCCGGGGTCACGTGATTCCCCTTTGGCGAAATTCTCACCAGCAAATTCAATGGGGAAGCTGGATTCACTTCCCGATCATGTTACTTCCAACACTGGAAGTTTTGAAGAAGAGACTGGACAGCCATTTGTCTGAAATGGTCTAGGGTTTCCTGCCTGAGCAGGGGGTTGGACTAGATGACCTCCAAGATCCCTTCCAATTCTAATTCTAATTCTAATTCTAATTCTAATTCTAATTCTAATTCTAATTCTAATTCTAATTCTAATAATTCTAATTCTAATTCTAATTCTAATTCTAATTCTAATTCTAATTCTAATTCTAATAATTCTAATTCTAATTCTAATTCTAATTCTAATTCTAATTCTTGTTTTGTTGTTTTGTTGTTTTGTTGTTATTATTATATTGTTTTGTTGTCATTATTGTTATTGTTGTTGTTGTTATTTTAACGACCACAGGGATTTGTATTTATGACGGTCGCAGTGTCCCAAAGTCGTGTGATCCCCTGTTGTGAACTTCGGACAAGCCACGTCCAGGGGGAAGTCAAATTCATTGAACACCCATGTTATTAATCTCAACAACTGCAGTAATTCAGTTAATCCTTGGGCCTACTGTGGTGGTCGTAAAACGAGGCGACTCGCTTCACAAATGTCTCGCTTAGCAACCGGTCAATTGTGGTCGTGAGCCAAGGACTACGTGCACTTCGCAGGACGGGACATGTTAAGACTGTGCTCTGCGGGCTGAGCTTCCACAATCTTTCTGTCTCAAGCTGTGTCCACTTGGGGCACCCATGTCCATCTCTTTGGTCCTCCAGAGCAGGGGGTCCCCAACCTCCGGTCTGTGGACCGGTACCGGGCCGCGGCGCACCAGCAACCGGTCCGCACAAACGAGCAAAGCCCCATCCGCGGGATGCGGGCAGCACACAAAACCACGCTCCCTCCGGTCCGCGGAAAAAACACCTCTCTCCACGTCACCGGTCCCTGGTGCCCCAAAGGTTGGGGGACCTCTGCTCCAGAGGACTTCAGCTTCCCAGCCACTCTCCACCTAGGGGGGGACACGTCCACATGTGCGCGACAGCTGGACTCGTGCGGCGGAGACATTCAATGAAATCAACCTATCCTGTGAGAGACAAGTCGACAGGTCACAGGGTGATTTCATCAAACGCCTCTCGCCACGCCATCGAATCGCAGTGAAGCAGGCGCCCCGGTGGTGATGGTGGTGCAGGTGCAGGAATCGAAGCCTAGAGCTGGAAGGGACCATGGAGGTCTTCTAGTCCAATCATCTAGTCCAAGAAGACAGGAGACTTTGTATCATCCCAGGCAAATAGAGGAGGAGGAGCAGCAGGAGGAGAAGGAAGAAGAAGAGGAAGAAGAGGAAGAAGAAGAAGAAGAAGAAGAAGAAGAAGAAGAAGAAGAAGAAGAAGAAGAAGAAGAAGAAGAAGAAGAAGAAGAAGAAGAAGAAGAAGAAGAAGAAGAAG
>NW_015416148.1:0-1638 GCF_001527695.2 Protobothrops mucrosquamatus | reverse complement strand
GAGAGAGAGAGAGAGAGAGAGAGAGAGAGAGAGAGAGAGAGAGAGAGAGAGAGAGAGAGAGAGATATTAAAGACAAAAGAAAGCAGAAAACAGAAATCAACAGCTGTATGCAGTGAGCTTTCTCACTCCTGCATCCCAATTGCCACCAATTTTTGATCACTTCCAGATTGCCCTCCTAATGGAGACAGAAGAACGTGGAGTGGGATGAACTTTCTGGATGGTCCTCAGAAACAGGTGCCTCATGCCTCAATTGCAGGAAGATGCTGCCCCATATCCTGAAATGTGAGCAAAAATGATGGCCCAGTAGCCTGAGCACAATTACTCTACTGAGAATTTCTGCTCAGTGGCAACTCCTGCTGTATCTCCAGAAGTGAACTCAGAAGAGTCAACCTCTCAAGATGTGAACCTTGTAAGAGAAGTGAATGGACCCTCTCCTGGTATAAAACCAGAGGAGCTGCTGGAGAGTGACCACTGGTCGAAGGGGAGGGGGTCCCCCTTAGGGGAGAGTAAAGAGAATTCCAGCTTTGAGTTTGTTCAGTGGAGCAAACATTTGGAGTCAGGTCTATATTTGCCATTTCCCAAGGGAAGGCAGACTGTCCAGTGAGATTCTTATAATATAGGTCAGTGATGGCGAACCTTTTAGAGACCGAGTGCCCAAACTGCAACCCAAAACCCACTTACGCATCCTTGGGTGCTGGTTGGGTGTGGCCCATTGGGTGGGCGTGGCTGCGGTGGTAATTGATTGATTGAACTAAAAAGTTCAATCAATCAATTCCAACTTTGCAATATCTTTTTTTGTTCCCGTGAGAAGTTGAAATTGACTGATTAAACCTTTTTTTGTGTGTACACAGCGGCGGAGGCCTAAAGTGAAAAGGATTTATAAAACCCAGCTGAAGGCCTAGGACTGGGGCGACGGTGCGCGTGCCCACAGAGAGGGATCTGAGTGCCACCTCTGGCACCCGTGCCATAGGTTCGCCACCACTGATATAGGTGATCAACAATGAAGTATTTACTAGTAGTTGCTTGTGCCTGAAAAGGAGAAGAGGAATTTTATGCTTGCCCTGCTTCTCCTGAAGTCTGCCTTCTAATTTTGTCCAGAGTCTTCTGGAAAAGGAAGGTTTTTGAAGTGAGATTTGAGGCTGTTTCAATGCTCCACTCCTTGTAAAAAATGTCTTGCAATGTCATGTTTTATCCACCCCGAGATTGCACTAGGGAGGCTCAAGTGATGTCATAATAAGCAGGCACGAAATGTTTCTCTCCCCTCCACCAAACTGAGATGTCCTCCTCCAACTTGTGTTCCATCAAATCCTCCTTCTCTTTCCTAGGACAAACCTTGGCCCTTCTCTGAAGGCGTTTGCAGCAAAAGCTTTCTCACAGTCCCCCCCCCTCCTGTCAGGAGCAAAGATGAAAGGAACGAGAAAACAAAGGTGAGAGAGGGAAGGGGGCGCAAAGGGAAGGAGAGAAAACCGATTCTCCACGTCGGCATTGATCTCTGCTGAAACTGCCATCTTGGATGCAAAAGAAATGGAATTGATGTTGAACTTTATAACTGCTGCAAGACTATTAGTAGCTCAATATTGGAAAACGGAACGTTTACCTACTATAGAAGAATGGTCACTTAAAGTCTCGAATTTAGCA
>NW_015416147.1:0-1639 GCF_001527695.2 Protobothrops mucrosquamatus | reverse complement strand
TGGCAACTTGAAAATGTGTGGACTTCGACTCCCAGAATTCCCCAGCCAGCATGGCTGGCTGGGGAATTCTGGGAGTCGAAGTCCACACATCTTCAAGTTGCCAAAGTTGAGTAACACTGCTTTAAATGAAAAGCATTTCCCCCCCAGGGCCGTGAGGCAATTGTAGGAGACAGCCACAAACGCACACACCAAAAAGACATGGCTGCTTTAAAGAGTTGCAGGCAGGTGCTAGCTTTCCAGCTCGACGAAGTATCCTTTTTGCCTTCAAACTCCCAGCAGTTGCCTAGTCCTAGAAACATCTGGGGCGGGTTGGGGGGGTTTGAAAAGTTGTGCAACGCATGCCTCAAGACGGAGCAAACCTTACACGCGAGTAACTCTTACCGGCTTTCGCTTTCTCCTCTTTGCAACTTTGCCGGATTTTCTTCTGACACACGTATGCCAGGATGATCAGAAGGATGACAAGGCAAATGGACAACCCCACCGTGACCCAGAGAGCTACTGCTGGAAACAGAAGGTGTTGTCCTGGAAGGAGACAGAGAAGAAAAAGTTATCGGACCGGGATGACCCCAAGAAAACTCTACCACGTGGGTTAGATGTCACACCACCACCTGCCCCAAAAAGCTGTTGGCTGCCAACCGTTTACCCGGAACCCAAAGTCCTAATGATGCAGCTAAATGCTTCAATTGCTGCCGTTGCCCAAGACTTCCCAGGAAACAGCAGGTTGAATCACCCTATAAAACACTTCATTAACCTTTAAATAATTATGCTAATAAATTCAAATAAATGCTGATCTATCAACCTCTGCTTGGAGGAGGAGGAGGAGGAGGAGGAGGAGGAGGAGGAGAAGCTGAACAAGGCAGCATTCAGCCTAATGGATTCCCTAGGTGGTTCACCGTTGATGGGAGATTTCGGAGGTAGGCAAGGCGAATTCATGTCTGCCGATATTTCCAAAAAAGCCAACACAGTGCTGGGCTACATTAACAGAGGGATAGAATCAAGATCACCTGAAGTGTTAATACCACTTTACAATGCCTTGGTAAGGCCACACTTGGAATACGGCATCCAGTTTTGGTCACCACGATGTAAAAAAGATGCTGAGACTCTAGAAAGAGTGCAGAGAAGAGCAACAAAGAGGATCAGGGGACTGGAGGCTAAAACATATAAGGAACGGTTGCTGGAATTGGGTATGTCTAGTTTAATGAAGAGAAGGACGAGGGGGGACATGATAGCAGCCTTTCAATATCTCAGGGGCTGCCCCAAAGAAGAGGGAGTCAAGCTATTCTCCAAAGCACCTGAAGGCAGGACAAGAAGCAACAGATGGAAACCAACCAAAGAGAGAAGCAACCTAGAACTAAGGAGAAACTTCCTGACAGTGAGAACAATTAACCAGTGGAACAACCTGCCTCCAGAAGCGGTGAATGCTCCAACACTGGAAGTTTCTAAGAAGAGACTGGACAGCCATTTGTCCGAAATGGTGTAGGGTTTCCTGCCTGAGCAGGGGGTTGGACTCGATGACCTCCAAGGTCCCTTCCAACTTTATTATTATTATTATTATTATTATTATTATTATTATTATTATTATTATTATTATTATTATTATTATTATTATTGTTGTTGTTGTTGTTGTTGTTGTTGTTGT
>NW_015416146.1:0-1639 GCF_001527695.2 Protobothrops mucrosquamatus | reverse complement strand
AAAAGCCTCTCTCTCTCTCAAAAGTCTTTCTTTCTCTCGCAAAAGCCTCTCTCTTTCACTCAAAAGCGTCTCTCTTTCTCACCTTTTGCTCACAAAAGCCTCTATCTCTCTCT
This sequence comes from Protobothrops mucrosquamatus, assembly GCF_001527695.2. Taxonomy (NCBI): domain Eukaryota; kingdom Metazoa; phylum Chordata; class Lepidosauria; order Squamata; family Viperidae; genus Protobothrops; species Protobothrops mucrosquamatus. The sequence continues at coordinate 1,526 of NW_015416146.1, read as the reverse complement.
CACCCTTCACTCATAGAGGTCTCTCTCTATCTCGCTCACCCTTCTTTCACAAAAGCCTCTCTCTCTCTTTCTTTCAAGCCCCCCTCTCTCAAAAGACTTTGTCCTTCAAAAGGCTCTGTCTGAAAAGCCTCTAACTCTCTCTCTCTATCTCAAGCCTCTCTCTCTCTCAAATGCCTCTCTCTATCTCAGCGCCCGTCCTAATAGACACTTAAATCTTATTAGACTCTCCTCATATTCTTTAGTATTAGGAATAATATAGGCTATTACAGCTTACTACTTGGCACCGTCTGTTAGAATTCTTGCTTCCGCATCATCTGTGGCTTTATCAGGGCCTCAGATCCGCTATCAGCTGCTGGCAGAAGTTTCCACATTGAAATTAGGAGGTTTCCTTCATCCTAACGGGTGATTGCCTTTCGCCTCGTTATTCCTCCGGCATCCCCCTTTCTCACGCGTTGTCCTCCAGACTTCCCCGCGCCCCCAAAGGGTCTCCAAACGTGGAAAGATCAGAGTTAGGTGACAGAGCCTGTCTCCTTAACTCTGCACCCCCCTGATGCCACCACCGGAAGTCCCGCAAGGCTCTCTCTCAAAGGTCTCTCTCTCTCTGTCTCAAAAGCCTCTCTATCTCAAGCCTCTCTCACTCAAGCCTCTCCCTCTCTCAAAAGCCTCTCTCTCTCTCTCAAAAGCCTTTATCTCTCTAAATCCACTCTCTCTCTTTCTGAAAAGCCTTTTTCTCTCTCAAATGCCTCTCTCTATCTCAAAGGCCTCTCTCTCTATCTCAAGCCTCTCTCTCTTTCAAAAGCCTCTCTGTCTCAAGCTTCTCTCTCTCTCTCTCTCTCTGAAAAGCCTCTCTGAAATGCCTCTCTCTGTCTCAAAAGCCTCTCTATCTCAAGCCTCTCTCTCTCTCAAGCCTCTCTCTCTCTCTCAAAAGCCTCTCTCTCTCTCTCAAAAGCCTTTCTCTCTCCAAATCCTCTGTCTCTCAAAGGCCTTTTTCTCTCTGTCCAAAGCCACTCTCTGTCTCAAAAGCCCCCTTCTCAAAAGTTTCTCTCTCTCTCAAAAACCTCTCTCTCTCTCTCTCTCTCTCTCTCTCTCTCTCAAAAGTCTCTCTCTCTCAAAAGCCTCTCTCTCTCTCTCAAAAGCCTTTATCTCTCTTAATCCACTCTCTCTCTCTCTTTCTGAAAAGCCTTTTTCTCTCTCTCAAAAACAGCTCTCTCTCTCAAAAGCCTCTCTCTCTCAAAAGTCTTTCTTTCTCTCGCAAAAGCCTCTCTCTTTCACTCAAAAGCGTCTCTCTTTCTCACCTTTTGCTCACAAAAGCCGCTATCTCTCTCTCACCCTTTGCTTACAGAGGTCTCTCTCTATCTCGCTCATCCTTCTTTCACAAAAGCCTCTCTCTCTCTCTCTCTTTCTCTCAAGCCCCCCTCTCTCAAAAGCCTTTGTCTCTCAAAAGGCTCTCTCTGAAAATCTTCTAACTCTCTCTCTCTCTCTCTCTCTCTCTCTCTCTCTCTCTCTCTCTCTCTCTCTCTCTCTCT
>NW_015416145.1:0-1639 GCF_001527695.2 Protobothrops mucrosquamatus | reverse complement strand
AATGCATCCCCAGATTAAAATTGCCATAATGTTCAATAGCATGGCTCACTGGATTTTATGTAAATTGATCAACAAAACTGGAGAGGAGATGCAGATGTCTGGATGGTTTGCACCTAAAGATAAGAGTATTTGTGAACCTGTGAAATACTTCAGTGCCTTTTGAACACAAGGAAGTTGAAGTTATAATAATGGGAGACTATGGCATTGACTGGAGAGGTGGTAGGTGCTCTAGAGCAGGGGGCCCCAAGCCCCGGTCTGTGGACTGGCACCGGGCTGCGGCATGCCAGAAACCAGTCTGTGCAAAGAAGCAAAGCCCCATCTGTGGGATGCAGACAGCATGCGAAACCACGGCCCCTCAGGTGCGTGGAAAACCCTCTCTCCATGGAACCAGTCTCTGGTGCCCAAAAGGTTGGAGGCTGCTGCTCTAGAGCCCACATGTGTTGAGTTTCCAATACTTGCAGCACACTATACTCACCAATAAAGAATCTTTTATCACACATGCCATCTCTTCCATTGACCTTGATTGACTGGATATTAACTGTTCAATATTTCGTAGTATTGCCTTCTCTAGACTAGGAAGGTGACGAAGCCATAGTTGCAGAACAGCAGTTTCAGATAAGGAGATATTTTTCCTGTATTGAAAAAAGGAGTTGATATTTTTGTATATATTTCACTTTCTCCCTATTTTTATCTGTTTCTAAAGAGAAATGTTCTTTTAGTGTCCCTTGCTACAAGTGATATTTTTGAACTTCATTCCAAATTGGGAGGATATGGTGCTTTTGAATACAATTTATGCAGCCACTGGACTTCCCATCACTTTATTTTAATCACCTTTGAAAATATCAAATCTTTAAGAAAACAATGGCACAGTTTGTTTCTCAGCATTTCAAAACAAAGATGAAATTCATACCAAAGAACTAAGCAATTAGTACAATGGAAACTTTGCTTGGTAAAAAGATCAAAGTATGGCCAGAAATATGTTCTCTGCATTTTTTTTTACCATGGAACAAAAGAAATACCAATGCTCCAAAATCTATCCATTCTTTCTCTACAAAATTAATATCACACTATTAAAACTTGAGTAACTACTGCAAACTGCTAGGTTTTTCCCCATGACCTTTTCCTGCTCATTATCTGGCAAAGTCACGTTTGTTTTCCCTTCCTCTATATTACTACAGGTAGTCCTCGACTTATGATCACGATGGAGACCAAAATTTCTGTTGTTAAGTGAGACATTTGTTAAGTGAGTTTTGTGCCATTTTATGACCTTTCTTGCCACAGTTGTTAAGTGAATCTGATTTCCCCATTGACTTTGCTCGTTAGGTCACAAAAGATGATCACATGATCTTGGGACAGAGCAACGGTCATAAATATGAACCAATTGCCAAGCATCTGAATTCTGATCACATGATTAAGGGGATGCTGCAAAGGTCGTAACTGTGAAAAACGGTCATTCAGTGCTGTTGTAACTTTGAACGATCACTAAATGAACTGTTGTAAGTCAAGGGCTACCTGTATTGGGTACAGTTTATTTCTCCATATTTAGGGTTTTGATTTCCCCCAATTTAGCATGGTATACGATCTAATGTGTGCATGCTACACTTTCACAAAAGATTATATATATATATATATATATATA
>NW_015416144.1:0-1639 GCF_001527695.2 Protobothrops mucrosquamatus | reverse complement strand
AACACCTCCCTTCGACCAGTCCGCTCCCACAGAGAGGGCCTCCTTAGGGTGCCGTCGGCCAGACAATGCCGGCTGGCGACCCCCAGGGGGAGAGCCTTCTCTGTGGCAGCTCCTGCCCTCTGGAATGACCTACCCCCCGACCTACGTACAGTTGCGGACCTGCGTCTTTTTCGCCGAGCCCTGAAGGCCCATCTATTCCGTGCGGCCGGCCTGGTGTAGTTTGATTATGTTTTAGTGGGGATTTTTGTATGGGTGTGTTTTTAGAACAGGCCCGTTATTTAATTTGATTTTAGAACTGCCTATATTTATCATGGTTTTTATTATCGCCTGTTCACCGCCCTGAGTCCCGTAAGGGAGATAGGGCGGTATATAAATTCAATAAATAAATAAATAAATAAATCAGCCAGAACATAGAACAATTCAAAAAAGTAGTGCAAGATCAGAAGATGTAGAGAGATCTGGCCCACAGAATCGTCAAGTGTTAGACATGACTGAATGGAAAACATCGTCATCAGAAAAAAGGGGATAATTTCACTGCATTTAAATTTTTATTGAAAAATATTGATCTAAAATTTAAAAAAGAAGGAAAAACAATCAACAGAGGGAGAATATTAAGAAAGAAAAAAGTCTAAAAATTATTAAAAAGTATAATTTAAAAGAGTACAAAAAACCCTCCATCCAATAGTACAGTTATGCAATACAATTGGCATTTTGAGATTTTTTTTTTTAAATGGGCTTTTGTGAATGACCTACTTTTGTTTTTGGCATACTCTATAATGCAGGGGTCACCAGCCTTTCTGGGTTGGCAGCCCAGTGGGAAAGGGAGAAGCAGACACCTTTACGTGCACATGCGCACACACCCAAATGTAGCTGCGCATGCATGAACAGGGCTGCGACTATGCACGTTCCATAAATGGGGCTGCTAGCCCGGCGTGAGGGTTGTGCTGATGCTAATGCAGACATGAGGGTCGTGGCAAGGTTAGTGCAGACACGAGGGTCATGTCAAGGCTAGCACTGAGGCTAGCGCCAGCGCGAGGGTCACACCAAGGTTAGTGCTGGTGCGAGAATCACACCAAGGGTTGCACCGAGGCTAGTGCAGGCGTGAAGTTCATGCCAAGGCTAGGACTGGCGCAAGAGTCAAGCTGAAGGTCACATCGATGCTAGCGCCGGCTCAAGGGTCACGCCAAGGGTTGTGCCAAGGCTAGCACCAGCACGAGGGGAGTGGGCGTGAGCGCACATGCGCACACAGTGGCCAGCCACTTGCGTGGCCTGGTGGCCAAGAGGCCATGGCCTGGTAGTGGGCCACGGCCCATAGGTTGGGGACCTCTGCTATAAAGGGAACTGAAATTTAATTTTTTTAACATGGATTTATATGCCGCCCTTCTCCCTATAGGACTCAGGGCGGCTTACAGCATATGTATCATGTGCGCATGTGCGAGGATGGCGGACCTACTGTTTTCGGCTCCGTAGTCTCCGCGGGGTCCTCGGCGGAGATGGGGGAGCCTTGAAAGGTCCGGGGGGGTGCTCGCCGGCTGGAGTTGGAAGGAGGAGAGGGTCGGCGAGCGAAAAGGACGAGTTGGACCACCCGGTCGAAGCTGTGAGCCGTGAGGGGAGAGCGGAGCAGCCGAGCGGACGGGCG
>NW_015416143.1:0-1639 GCF_001527695.2 Protobothrops mucrosquamatus | reverse complement strand
TCCTATTACTCTGTACGTGAGCAATCCTAAGGCTTGTTTCACGGGACAGGTCTCCTGGGCAGGAAAATAAAATCGATAGCAATTTGGAGAACCGCCTTTCATTCTGGTGTTAAAGATCACGTAGTTGCACATCTTGTCATCTAGAAAACGTAAAAAGAGAGAAAAATGTATTTTAACAGCAAGTTTTGCACTTGTCTTACGATCATCTAGCACAGTGGTTCTCAACCTTTTTAATGCCGCGACCCCAACCGGTCGTAAGTCGAGGACTAAACCGGTCGTAAGTCGAGGACTACCCAACCGGTCGTAAGTCGAGGACTTTCCCTGCCCGGGAGCGCTGCACATGCGTGGTTCCGCCCCCTGCGCCGGCCAAGGCGTAGCTGGCAAGCGGCAGAGACGGAGCAGGCCGACCACCAGCTGGCCCAGCCCAAGGGAGGTAAGGCACCCGCCGGAAAAGGGGGGGAAAAATGGCGGACAGCCTTGCTTGGCGACCCCCGTGAAATGGTCGATCGACCCCAAATGGGGTCGCGACCCACAGGTTGAGAACCACTGATCTAGCAATTCCATGTGAGTTTTCTAGGTGGAGTTCTCAAAAATAATTAAATCATTAAACAATGGCGACATTGTTACATAGCTCTGGGTTTCTGGACAATGTGTGCTGTGGGAGCACAATTTAACACTTTCTTCCTGAACACCTGCAAGCAAGAGAAGGACAAGCCATTGATCCTGGCCTGCGTATAACCACAGCAGGCTCTCTGTGCAACCAAATGAAACAAGCACCGTTATTGCAATGTGCAGACTAGGCCAGTTATTTGTAAATCAACCCCGTTATACACCATAATCCATAAAACACCCAGGAGGCTTTCTTCTAACCGTGGCACATGACTCTGCCCCAAACCTGTGGCTCTTACCTGTTATTCTTTCCAAGCAGCATGTCTCTACGCAGGCTTCCTGAGACGGCACGTAGATCGGATCCGTCCCCCTGATGCCTTTGGAAAAGGCTGCGGGGATGTCGATCGTGATGTTTTCCATCTTCTCTGAGGAACACCTTTGGGTCTGGGATGGCTCTACCAGGACCAAAAGCAGCACTGCCGATACACAGGCCAAGCACCGTGTGGTCCGGACAGCCATTTTTTCCTCTCGGTGCGATGGGCTCTGGAAAGTTCTTTTGTTCACAATTATTTTCTGCTTAGGGTGCAGGTATCCAAGATGGCCGCATGCCTCGAAATCCTTCAGCTAAGGAAAAGGAGGTGATAATGGAGGTAAAAACACTGAAGAAGGAACTCCCTGTAGTGAAATAATCACATTCCACATCGTGAGTCAAAGCACCAGGTGTGTCAGCAGTTACCTGTCACAAAAAGGTCCAGCCTGGCATGACTAATTGGGACGAAAAGGAACTTTACATCGATAAGGAACCAGCTTAAGGGGGAGAAGAAAAGCAGCGTGACCTCAAGAGTGTCGTAACAACATTCCAAAGCAGTGAGATAAGTTATGCTTTTCTCGAAGTCCTGGGATATCAAGAGGCTTGCTGCGACCCCAGATATGAAGAAGGAAAAAGCTACGAAAAGCCCGAGGTCGTCTCCCGATATTATGGGAAAATGTTCTCAAAACCTCCAAGAGAAAAAGGTCCCAGTGGCTTTTA
>NW_015416142.1:0-1639 GCF_001527695.2 Protobothrops mucrosquamatus | reverse complement strand
GTGACCCCATGGACAACGTTCCTCCAGGTCTTCCTGTCCTCTACCATCTTCTGGAGTCCATTTAAGTTCACGCCTACTGCTTCAGTGACTCCATCCAGCCACCTCATTCTTTGTCGTCCCCTTCTTCCTGAAGTTGAAACTCAAATACTTTGGCCACCTAATGAGAAGGAAGGACTCACTGGAGAAGGGCCTAATGCTGAGACTACCTGTAGAGCTACTTTAAAATCTACTGCTTACCACTTGGACCTTGAAGAGAAAGGGGATATTGATAACAGGATGGGAATATTGATTTGGGGATTCCTCCCCTAAAAAAAACAAAATCACACAGGCCCCACTTTTCAGTTTCATGCTTCTTCTTCTTCTAGCTTTGCCTAAAAAAATTCCTGCAAACTTAATTGCTCTGATTTAATATCCTATGCTCATGCTGCAATATAGGACTATAATGTGTATATAAAGTTAAGGCTATGTAGGACTTTGAATTTGATTTTTGCAGCTGCTAGAAAATCCCAGGAATGACGTGGTTGCTTTAATGAGTTGCAGACAAACACTGCATTCGTGTTCCCATACATTCCAAAGCGAGGCGCTTTGTCAAAGCACTCCCCAAACTTACACAATTTAGCTATAGAAGCATTAACGAGCATATTATCTTCTTCATGGTATCTGTTAGTCTGGATATCATTTCACTAATTTGGGGATATTTTTATAATTTATGCATATAATGATATAAATACTTATGTTCTAATTTATAAATCTGTCTTCAACTACAATTTAATAATTTGTCTGTTTTAGAACTCAGATTAATCCATGGGAAGATTTTAAGTTAATTTGAAACTTGCTCCATATTTAGTCTTACAGACATACCTCAGTTCTACTCATTTGTATTCACCATTGATGTGAGAGAAGAATCTTTACTATAGATTGAAAATGATGTTTAGTACACAAATATTGAGGCTTACCAGAAAAGATCTTACAGTATTAGTTTCTTTTCTAATTTAAAAAAAGGATTCCTGGTTAAAAGAAAGTCTTCTGGATTTGCATATTCATTCTTTTTCTGATATGATGAATAATATGACTGGGGAATTCTGGAAGGTGAAGTCCACTCATCTTAAAGTTGTCAAGATTGTGAAACACTGGGCTAATATTTTACACGTTCTGCTGATAGATGGCCCCAATTGTATACAACTCACATCTTTTTTTTTCACTTTGGTATTCAAGAGGCAGAGTATCACATCCAGTCCCCCCAGTATTCAGCTGCTTAAAAGAAACACAACTCAAGTAATAACATTTATGAAAAATGAAATCATTGCCTGCAAATGTTTACCTACTAACACGAATACATTGATAACTATCAGCGATTGTTGCAGTCATTTTTGAGTACTCCATGTTCTTCGGTTAAAACTGAAATCCTTCAAATGTTTCCCTCTCTAAAACAAGCTAACTTTTTTTTTTTTTTTTTTTGCTCTAGGCCTGTGACTGCAGTGTAGCTGGATCCCTCAGCCTCCAGTGTAACCCTGATAATGGCTGCTGTTTCTGTCGTCCAGAATTCTCTGGAGATAAATGCACTGAATGCAGGCTAGGCTATCGGAATTACCCACAATGCATTGCCTGTGAATGCCGGGTAGCGGGGACCAAGCCGCAG
>NW_015416141.1:0-1639 GCF_001527695.2 Protobothrops mucrosquamatus | reverse complement strand
GCCAGCAAAGGACAACGGGGCCTGAATGAAAAGTGTCGCCTTCAGGCCGCTGTCGCCTCTCCCTGGAGACCCCGCCCACTGCCCAGGCCCCGCCTCCCCCGTCCCCAGGAGTCGGCCCGGGAGACCAGCTCGCTCGTTTCCGCCACCCACCTCCTCCAGCCGCCTTCTCCGGGAGACTGATTCCCCCCTCAGCCAACCGGGGGCCGCCTCTGCCTGGGAGAAGCCCGCCCCTCCCCGGCTCGCTCGGAGCTAGGAAGGTAGTGAAACAGGGGAAGGAAAAAAAAAGAAAGAAAAAAAAAAGCAAAGAGGCAAAGAAAAGTTTGCGAGAATTGTGGCCGGGGGGGGTGGGGGGAGGAGAGAGAAGAGAAAGCGAGAAGGGAGGCTCTTCCTATTTGGAGCCCCCGCCGGGCTCCATGATGGATGGAGAGGCAGGGAGGAAGGGAGGACGGGAGAAGGGGGAGGGGAGAGGGAAAAAAAGGGGGGGGCATTCCCAAGATCTGGCCTGTCTAACCCTGGAAATGGGGAGGGGGGAGAGTCGGTTGAGGGAGACCCCCACCCCACTCCCACCCTCCGGGCAGCCCCTAACCGGCGCGCGGATGCTTTGCTCCGCCGGAGAGGCGGTTGGGGGCGCGTGGAGCCTTGCCGGGGCTGGTCGCTAAAAAGTGAAAGTGGGGGTGGGAGGAAAGTTTGCGAGTGACAGCCACGGCTCCTGCCTCAGCCTCCCGCGTGGACGGCCGTGCTGGGAAGGAAGGCCAGCCGGGCAATCGGACTAAAGCTTTCCTCCTCCGAAGGGCGCGCGTTTCCCTTTGGGCCCTTTCTCCTCCTCCTCCTCCTCCTCTTCCTCCTCCCACCACCACCACCCCCCTCAAAAAACTCCCCACCGGTCCCAGCCCAAGTTTTGAGGTTCAGAAGCCCCGCGGGATGCGCCCCTCCCCACTTCTCTTCCCTCTCTCTCGCCCCCCCCTCCTTGCAGCTGGGGGAAGAAGATCCCCTCCATCCATCTCCCCATCTGCCCCCGGGGCAGGCCTCCTCCCCCCACCCCTTGTGGGAAGATATGGGGGGGGAGAGGGGGTGCAAGAGATCTCCTCTGTCCAGCGAGAGGAACGAGGGGAGCATCCCGGCCGGATCCCGCGATCCCAAGCCTTGCTTTCTAGGAAGTCAAAGCCCTCGTCTTCGGGTGGGGGGGGTGGGGGGGAGGGGGATCTCCCTTGCAAGCAAAGACAGAGATCAGAGAGGAACGGGCTCCCCCCCCCCACTCACACACGCACACACCGCGCGCGCCTCCAGGCCCGTTAGACCTTGCCAGGCTGGCCAAGGGGGCTCTGGGTTCGAAACCCGCGCTCGCCCCAATCTGACACCCGACCCAAAAGGGCTTTCCCAATTCAATTCGGGTCCTGAACCAACGCGGAGTGCCCGGATCCGGGACTGGGGGGAAAAAAACAAACAAACAAACTCCCAACTCCAGAGAAACGGGAGGAAGAAGAGAAGAAAGCAACTTTTTCACATCCCCCCCCCAAAAAAAGGACCCCAAAAGTTGGGACTGGGGAGTGGGGGGGGGGGTTCCCTTGCAGCTCATTCCTATAGTAACAGGCCCGGCGGAGTTGCTAAGAAGGTTTAAAACAAAACAAAACCAAAAAAA
>NW_015416140.1:0-1639 GCF_001527695.2 Protobothrops mucrosquamatus | reverse complement strand
TTTTGGGTGGATATATTCCTCCTTCCATTATATATTCAAGATGGACAGTATTTAATATTTATTTGTTACGTATATGTAGGGGTGTGGGTCTATACATACGTTGTATATAGTACGTTTTAGGTGTGTGTCATGTATGTGTTTCACTTTGAGAGCCGGCAACTAAATTTCATTTTTTGATGTGTGCCATTGTGCCCAGTAAAAAAAAAAATGACAATAAAGGTTATCTTATCCTGTCTTATCTTATATATACTTTCGAGAGCAGGCAACGGAATTTCATTTGAATGTGGGCCAGTTTGCTCACAGTAAAAAAAAACGACAATAAAAGTTATTTATCCCATCTAATTAAAAAAAGTATCCTACAGCTGTCCCTTTCTCTCTCTCTCCCTTCGGTTTCAGAGAGGACAGGTAGTCCTCGCCTTACGACCACAATTGAGCCCAAAATTTCCGTTGCTAAGCAAGACAGATGCGAAGTGAGCTTTTGCCCCATTTTGTGACTTTTCTTGCCACAGCGGTTAAGCGAATCGCTCCAGTTAGTAACAAGGTTGAGATGGGAACCCTGGCTTTCCCGTGGACTTGGCTCGTCCGAAGGTCGCAAAAGGGGATCGCATGACCCGGGGATGCTGCGGCCGTCATAAATACGAAGCGGTTGGCCAAGCGTCCGAATTTTGATCGCAGCAAGACTGCTGCAACAGTCGTGTGAAAAAACAGTCCTTTTTTTCAGTGCCATTGTAACTTTGAACAGTTGCTAAATGAACGGTTAAGTCCACCCTGTTGACTCATGATTGTTGTGCCAGGTTTGCCACCAACCATATTGTGAAGTTTGCAGATGACACAACAGTAGTGGGCCTTATTCAGGATGACAAGGTGGAAGCTTACCGCAAGGAGGTTGAAGGGTTGGTGAACTGGTGTAAGGAAAACAGCCTAGTTTTAAATACCGGAAAAACCAAAGAGATCATTGTTGATTTCAGAAAAGGCAGGCACAACCACACTTCTCTGTGCATTAATGATTCACCTGTGGAGACGGTTACCAGCATCAAATTCCTGGGTGTGCAGCTAACGAGTAGGCTGACTTGGTCGCTCAACAGTGAGAAACTGGTGAAGCGGGCACAGCAGCGCCTGCATTTTCTGCATTCGCATGAGAAAAGCACATCTTCCTTCCCCTGTCCTGACCACTTTCTACAGGGGGACGATCGAGAGCATCCTGTCATACAGCATCACGGTCTGGTTTGGAGGCATCCCTGCTTCAGACAGGAAGGCGGTGCAGAGAGTGGTGAGGACAGCAGAAAAGATCATTGGCAGTTCCCTCCCTCCCATCCAGGACATAGCACAGAAGCACCGCTTGAGCAGGGTCCGTAAGATTATCTGGGACACTACACACCCTCTTCACGACCTGTTTTCCTTGCTACCTTCTGGGAGGAGGGGGGCTTTGTGGTATCCGAAGCAGAACATCCAGATTCAGCCAGAGTTTCATTCCATACAGCAGTGATGGCGAACCTTTTAGAGACCAAGTGCCCAAACTGCAACCCAAAACCCACTTATTTATCGCAAAGTGCCAGGGCCGCCTCAGCATTGTGGTGCCCTGGGGGGGGGCAGGGAGGCGTCTGTGAGTGCCGCCTCTGGCACGCAAAAACGGGGGGGG
>NW_015416139.1:0-1639 GCF_001527695.2 Protobothrops mucrosquamatus | reverse complement strand
TAAACTATCTTGCTGAAATGGTAAAGAATTTTTATTAATACGGAGGAGATGGATTGTTTAAGTTTGGAGTTTGGAGTTAGAGATATTAATATTTGTTTACTTGTATTTGAATATTAGCCTAGGTTTGGTTTGGGAAGTCCGGGGGGTGGGGGGATGGGATATAACATTGTGTAATATTTGTGATGTATTTCTTTTTTTTTATGAAAACAATAAAAAATTTTATATTGAAAAAAAAAAAAAAGATCTGTTCAAATAACATAATTCTATAACGCTATTTTTAAAAGGCGTGTGACTCTAAAAATAGAACAGGATGAGGGAGGGAACCAGGAAGGGGAAAATGCTTATGAGGGATCCAGATACATTCGAAATAGATCTATGTGGTGCTCTTGTTCTTTCTGTGGTCCACAGAAGTGGGGGTACTTCCAAACTCAGATTGTTCCAAAAAATCAAATACAGTAATATATTTTCCAATTTCTGATTACCTGTGCTATAGTTGTAATCCAGTCTAAGATGAGCCAAAAACAGAAGAGAATATCTGTAGCTCCGTGTTGAACTGTGTGGTCCTTGGTGCTCTCCGAGCTTGGTAGTTGTCTTGCAGGTAACATCATCGGTGCTAGGAGGGAGAAGACCCCACTCCTGTCTAGCACTGATGATGTTACCTAGTTGGATAATGAAACGTCTGCAAAAGGAGCAACCAAGCTCACGGAGCACCAAGGATCCCACAGTTAGGCCACTCTAGAGTTTTTTGTTGACCAAGACAGCTGCAAAAAAAAAAAAAAAATGCTTCCCAAGTCTTGTTGCGCTATTGTATCTCTACTGTATCAAAGACCATTTGAACAGGTTGCCCATGGTAAATAGATTAAGTGTATGAAACCCTTCAAGATCTTGGCCACCCCAGGAACACAACTTCACACAGGGAAAGAAACATCTCAAGGGGAAATCTGTGCCTTTGTCTACGCAGAATTTCATGAATGGCTACAGAGGTTGATGAAGTTGGCAGACATGGCTAAATTGACTGTTTTGATTAAAGAAAAAATATATAAGTCCTTTTGTTTCTACTTGGAGATCACTCCCGGACTTTGTGCTTGAGGTGGGGGGAAAAAATGAAACTTTGATTTTGGGTTTTACTGATTAGATTGATTTGTTGTTATAGAAATGGCTAGTTTATACTATTATGGAAAAGTAAAAAGTCGAGGTTCGATGTCAATGCTCTACTGCAACAGAGGGAGTCGGAAGTCAATGCCTTTCTTTTTCCCCCTCTCCTCATTTTCCTTTCCCCTTTCCCTCCCCACCCTGTCCTATTATTTGCTTTTGCATTTTAGTATTTTATTCTATCTTATATAAATAAAAATGTAAATGTTCGTTTGTTCAAAATCTTAAATCTCTGGAAGTTCTTCACCGATTGCTTTGAAATTTTCACACAACGTTGCATTCGAATATGCGCGTGTTTTTATGTACCTATATTATATAGAGGTCACACCTGTGACAGGTAAAAACATGCTTTTTTTGAAAAACAGCGCCATCTGTTGGACGCAAAAGCAACACACGCTTTTACCAGACTGAGCCACAGCAACGCGTGGCCGGGTACAGCTAGTAATCTAATAAAATGTTACGAACCGTGAAGACAACAATGAGCCTC
>NW_015416138.1:11258-12540 GCF_001527695.2 Protobothrops mucrosquamatus | reverse complement strand
AAGAAGAAGAAGAAGAAGAAGAAGAAGAAGAAGAAGAAGAAGAAGAAGAAGAAGAAGAAGAAGAAGAAGAAGAAGAAGAAGAAGAAGAAGAAGAAGAAGAAGAAGAAGAAGAAGAAAAAAAAAAAACTGGAAGGGACCTCGGAGATCTTCTAGTCCAACCCCCTGCTCAGGCAGGAAACTCTACCATTTCAGACAAATGGCTGTCCAGTCTCTTCTTAAAAACTTCCAGTTTTGGAGCATTCACCGCTTCTGGAGACAGGTTGTTCCACTGGTTAATTGTTCTCACTGTCAGGAAGTTTCTCCTTAGTTCTAGGTTGCTTCTCTCCTTGGTTAGTCTCCATCCAGTTGCTTCTTGTCCTGCCTTCAGGTGCTTTGGAGAAGAGCTTGACTCCCTCTTCTTTGGGGCAGCCCCTGAGATATTGGAACACTGCTATCATGTCCCCCCTCGTCCTTCTCTTCATTAACCTAGACATACCCAATTCCAGCAGCCGTTCCGGCAGCCGTTCTTGCTGGAGACAATTCCCATGTTCAGTTATACCACTAACTTGGCAGCACGTTGTTTTTTTTTGCATCTGGCTTCTCTCAGTCTTCCCAGCTGTGGGGTGGGGATCGATGCTGGCCTATTCTGCAGGGTTCTTGGGAAGTCACACTCGCAAGATTAAAAATGTGAACGCATTTTTTTGTTTATGAAGGGGAAGAGAGATGCGATAGCAGCCTTCCAATTCTTGAGGGTCTGTCCCTGGGGAAAGGGGCTTGATTTTCTCTCCAAAGCACCTGAAGGCAGAACAAGAAGCAACGGATGGAAACTAATCAAGGAATTAAGGAGAAATTTCCTGACAGTGAGAACAATCAACCAGTGGAACTGCTTGCCTCCAGAAGTTGTGAGTTAGTTTTTAAGAAGAAGCTAGACAGCCATTTGTCTGAAATGGTACAGGGTCTCCTGCCTGAGCAGGGGGGTTGGTGGACTAGGAGACCTCCAAGATCCCTTCCAACTCTGTTATTCTGTTACTTTGTTAATTAATCAGTGGAGTGATTTGCCTCCAGAAGTTGTGAATGCTCCAACACTGGAGGTTTTTAAGAAGGGACTGAACAGCCATTTGACTGGAATGGTATAGGGTCTCCTGCTTGGGCAGGGGGTTGGAGTAGAAGACCTCCAAGGTCCCTTCCAGCCCCATGATTTTATAAGGTGCCAATTTGGTTAAGAAAACCAAGATCATGGCATCCGGCCCTCTCAATTCCTGGCAAATAGATGGGGAAGAAATGGAGGTAGTGACAGATTTGA
>NW_015416138.1:0-1639 GCF_001527695.2 Protobothrops mucrosquamatus | reverse complement strand
TCTGTCTTTGTCTTTCTCTTTCTTTCCTTCTCTCTCTTTTCTCTTTGTCTCCTCTCTCTCTCTCGTTCTGTCTCTTTGTCTTTCTCTTTCTCTCTTTCTCTCGCTCTCTTTCTCTTTCTGTCTCTTTCTCTGTCTTTCTCTTTCTCTCTTGACCCTCTTTCCTTCTCTTTCTCACTTTCTGTCTCTCTCTCTCTTTTTCTCTTTCTCCTCTCTCTTCCTCTCTTTTTCTCTCTCTTTTTCTCTTTTCCTTCTCTTTCTCTCTTTCCTTCTCTCTCTTTTTCTCTTTGTCTCCTCTCTCTCTCTTTCTGTCTCTTTGTCTTTCTCTTTCTCTCTTGACCCTCTTTCTGTCTTTCTCACTTTTTGTCTCCTTTTCTGTCTCTCTCTTTTTCTCTCCTCTCTCTTTCCATCTCTTTCCTTCTCTCTTTCTGTCTGTCTGTCTGTCTGTCTGTCTGTCTGTCTGTCTGTCTGTCTCTCTCTCTCTCTCTCTCTCTCTCTTTCTGTCTCTCTCTCTCTCTTTTGGCCTCTCTCTGTCTCTCTTTTAATAGTCAGACAGAACAATGTTCCTTTTTCAGTCCCATCCATTTGCAACACACCCGAATCCAAATAAAATGTGAAAAAGGAAAAAGAAAACAGGCTGCCTTCTTTCTCCATGGCAGGAGTCGATGTGCCCATCCTACAAAAAGGGAACCTCAAAATGTTCACAGGCCAAATTCTCGCATTGATCAAGCTCTCCCATCATGACCTCGGCTGCCAGCCCAGCCCTCCACCCACCCCAAAGACATCACTTTTCCTGCAGGGCAACTTCCTTGGACTTTGATGAGATAACAACAACAACAACAACAACAACAATAATAATAATAATAATAATAAAGTTGGAAGGGACCTTGGAGGTCGTCTAGTCCAACCCCCTGCTCAGGCAGGAAACCCTACACCATTTCAGACAAATGGCTGTCCAGTCTCTTCTTAAAAACTTCCAGTGTTGGAGCATTCACCGCTTCTGGAGGCAGGTTGTTCCACTGGTTAATTGTTCTGACTGTCAGGAAGTTTCTCCTTAGTTCTAAAGAGAACTAAGTAAATTAAATGCATTTTCCTAGGCTCCACTTGGGCCACTTAACTGTCCCCTGAAAAAATCAGAGGCAAATGGACTTATCTGGGGAAACTAGACTCATTTGCAAATTAGAAAGCCTTTTTAAAGAGAGTCAGAGATTTGCACCAGGCAAAAAGCCTGCAATGTTTTTACTGGGTTTACTTCCTGTCCATCTACAAGTGGCCTGCATTGTCAGTTTGGGTGGGAGTTCCCTGATTAGGCTGCTGTTAACCGCTTGATTATTTGTCGTGTTTCCTTGATTGGGGTGTTGTTTGCTACTCTAGCGTTAAGAGAAACCAGCAAGAACACCCCAACCAACCGATAGGGCTAACCTCTATATAAATAAAGGACAACCCCCCCACCTCCTCCCTTCTAGCACTGATGATGTTCCCTAGTTGGGTCATGAAATGTCTGCAAGAAAACCACAAAGCTCAGAGAGCACCAAGGATCCCACAGTCCTCCTCCTCCTCCTCCTCCTCAACCCCACTCCCTTCCAGCACTGATGATGTTCCCTAGTTGGGTCATGAAATGCCTGCAAGAAAACCACAAAGC
>NW_015416137.1:0-1639 GCF_001527695.2 Protobothrops mucrosquamatus | reverse complement strand
GGCCCAATGTCTTTGCCATTACTTGGTTTCTAGACATCATGTGCAAATGGGTTGACCTCCTAATTTTTTCTGAATGTTGATTTGAAGTTTAATTGAAGTCCACAAGTCTTAAAGTTGCCAAAGTTGGACATCCCTGCTCTAGAGAATACTATGAGTAGCCAAGGAAACAAACAAATGGATCCATAATGCTGAAAAAGATGGAAGGGATAAAGAGGATGGCCAGCAGCAAAATGGATGGACTTGACTATAATTGTAACGGGTACCATGTTGGATGGCCTCCAGGACCAGGCTGGGGACAGATAGATCATCCTAGAAGAGTCAATGTCAATAGGATGGCACTTAATCTCTATTAGTTAGGTCAATAATGGAGCTGAGATTTGACAGAAAGTAATAATAATAATAATAATAATAATAATAATAATAATAATAATAATAATAATAATAATAATAATAATAATAATAATAAAAAAAAAAAGTTGGAAGGGACCTTGGTGGTCATCTAGTCCAACCCCCTGCTCAGGCAGGAAACCCTATACCATTTCAGACAAATGGCTGTCCAGTCTCTTCTTAAAAACTTCCAGTGTTGGAGCATTCACCGCTTCTGGAGGCAGGTGGTTCGACTGGTTAATTGTCCTCACTGTTAGGAAGTTTCTCCTTAGTTCCAGGTTGCTTCTCTCCTTGGTTAGTTTCCATCTGTTGCTTCTTGTCCTGCCTTCAGGGCCTTTGGAGATTATTATTATTATTATTATTATTATTATTATTATTATTATTATTATTATTATTATTATTATTATTATTATTATTATTATTATTATTATTATTATTATTATTAGCTTGACTCCCTCTTCTTTGGGGCAGCCCCTGAGATATTGGAAGGCTGCTATCCTGTCTCCCCTGGGCCTTCTTTTTTCATTAAACTAGTCCAGGGCTTTTCAACCAGTGGTTGGCACCTGGCAGGTGGTACGCGACCATCCTAGAAAGGTGGTAGCGGGGGAGGGGAATGAGCTGAACCGGTGGCAGCACCGCACAAGCCTGAGCGAGAGACGGCTGGAGCTGCAGGGCTGTCAGGGCTCAGCGGAAGCGCCAGGATCAGTGCCAGGCCCCAGCTGGAACTCAGCACTGATCCTGGTGCTTCTGCTGAGCCCAGAAGAAGCGCCGATCAGCTGGAATGTTGCAGCCTCTCCAGGGTCTTGGGATTTACATTCAGATGCTTGGCCACTGATTCATATTTACGACGGTCACAGTGTCCCAGGGTCATGTGAAGGGACAGGTGATGGAGGAGATGAAACTACCCGCTGCAATACACGACAGCCAAAGGCAGCAGCAGCAGAAGCAAAGCTATCTATTTTATAATGACGGATAAATGGGGAAGGAGACGACCAAGTCGCCGCCCGACAGATGTCGCCAATAGGCGCCTGAGTAGCCCAGGCAGCAGAAGTGGCCGCGCTACGAGTAGAGTGAGCTGTGATACGTGACGGCACAGCCAATGATTGTGATTGATATGCTCTAGCAATACAAGCCTTTATCCATCTAGCAATGGTGGTAGAAGAGACCTTGAGACCCATTGAGGTCGGAGCGAATGACACAAAGAGAGCCTCAGATCTACGGAAAGAAGATGTCCTCTTAATATAAATGCGAA
>NW_015416136.1:0-1639 GCF_001527695.2 Protobothrops mucrosquamatus | reverse complement strand
GGGGAAGAGGGTGCCGATTAAGTCTTGGCAGCAGGAAGAGGCCAACGCCTTCTTAACACTTTCTCTTGCTTTCAAAACTTCCCAGGATCATAAATGATTGGCTGAGAGAAAGGAGAGTCAGTTAACTCCTTGCAAAAAGCAGTGTGGAAGGCGGAATTTATAGAGATCTATAAATCCGTTTTAGTAGAGAACCATTAAGCGGTAGCTTGCTTTTCTAGTGCTACAGGCATGAAAAAATGCAATCTTATACAATGCAACCGAAGACACTAATACGCTGCGTAACTAACACAGCAAAAATACCTAATCCAAAAACTGTTCACCTCTGCTTAACATGTGGCGTTAACATAACACACACATCCCGGGTGCCAATTTCAGGCTTTCTTTCCTTCCCCCCTCCCAAGCCTTTCCCAAACCATTTTTATACCCTTTTCAGCAGAGTGCCCTACAGTGATTAACATCTTCCCCTATCACCAGTCTTTGAAGAAACTTAAAAATATTCACTAGTAAATGATGGGTTTTTATGCTCGGTTTCAATTTTTTTTCCTCTCTGTGTGGATGCCGCTTCTGGAAATCCATTCTGGGCCTGGGCAACAAAAAATTAGCTACCGGTTCGGCCAAGTGGTGCGAACCAGCTGAATCCCACCACTGGAAATTATAAGTTGTAAAGGAGAGATTTGTGAGAGCCAGAAGGATGTGTTACTCATTTTTATGAACAAAGCAGTCCCATCGCGTCTGATCCAACCATTTTAGTGTAGATGGTAAATGCCAAAGGTGATTAAAGAGACAGGTGACCTATCTTCATCAAATGTTATACAGTTTAAGGTGCGTTGTAATGTCCATAATAATAAAAAAATTGGGAAAGTGTGAGATGGGGATTGTGAAGAGAGACAACATGGTTTCTGTTTCTGTGGGTGAATAATATAGCTCCTCTGATTCCCTTCCCATAAAGGCAGAATTATTTCAAGCATGCAAATACATAGAATATTTCCTCATTATCTCAATCTAAGTATTAAGACTTAAGTATGATATATGCTACACCATGGTTTGTTATAACTCTGGTTCATGGGGAGTGGAAGCACCAAATAAATTGAGTCATATACAACACAAGAAGCTACAACCAAATGAACTACATTAATCATGCAAATAATGCAATTGTTTTAGCTCACAGTGATGTAGAAATGGGGGTCTCTGAATAAATCATCTTTTACGATTCAATATCGTTAGCTTCCAGATTTCAACTCTTCCAAGCGTGATATGTCAAGAGAGATCTATCGTTAGATTGCAGTTTCTCAGCATATACTGAGTTGATTTTTATGTGCCACTCAAATCTCTATTCCAGTGTTTCTCCACCTTGAAAACTTTTAAGATATGTGGACTTCAACTCCCAGAATTCCTCAGTCAGCATGTTTGCTGGGGGATTCTGGGAGTTAAAGTTCCCACATTTATTTATTTATTTATTTATTATTTTAATTTGTATACCGCCCTTCTCCCATAGGACTCAGGGCGGTTCACAGCATATTAAAAACAGATAATAAACACAAAATACAAAAAATTACAAAATACAAAAATACAGAAAATAAACCCCGATAAAAGCCGAATTAAAACCAAATATTACAAGCTGTGTATCCAATTAAAATAC
>NW_015416135.1:0-1639 GCF_001527695.2 Protobothrops mucrosquamatus | reverse complement strand
CCTGGAGCTGAGTGGCATCATTCACACTATGTGCCCGATTAGGCCCGTGTTTTTGTCAAACTTGGTCTTTTTTAGGCCTGGGTGTTGAAATTCGTTGTTGATTTATGTACTTACTAAATGGATTTAGAGAGGCCCTGGTTAATAATAATAATAATAATAATAATAATAATAATAATAATAATAATAATAATAATAATAAAGTTGGAAGGGACCTTGGAGGTCATCTAGTCATTTCAGACAAATGGCTGTCCAGTTTCTTCTTAAAAACTTCCAGTGTTGGAGCATTCACACATTCTGAAGGCAGGTCTTTCCACTGATTAATTGTTACTAACTGTCAGGAAGTTTCTCCTTAGTTCTAGGTTGCTTCTCTCCTTGGTTAGTTTCCATCCATTGCTTCTTGTCCTGCCTTCAGGTGCTTTGGAGACTAACTCGCCTCCCTCTTCTTTGTGGCAGCCCCTGAGATACTGGAACACTGCTATCATGTCCCCCCTCGTCCTTCTCTTCATTAAACTAGACGTACCCAATTCCAGCAACCGTTCCTTATATGTTTTAACCTCCAGTCCCCTGATCATCTTTGTTGCTCTTCTCTGTACTCTTTCTACAATCTCAGCATCTTTCTTACATTGTGGTGACCAAAACTGGATGCAGTATTCCAAGTATGGCCTTACCAAGGCATTGTAAAGTGGTATTAACACTTCATGTGATCCTGATTCTCTCCCTCTGTTAATACAGCCTAGCACTGTGTTGGCTTTTTTGGCAGCTGCAGCACACTGCTGACTCATATTTAAGTGATTGTCCACTAGGACTCTTGAGATCCCTCTCACAGTTACTACTGTTGAGCAAAGTACCATCTATATCAGGCATGTCCAAAGTCCGGCCCGCGGGCCATTTGCGGCCCGCGGCCCGGTTTAATCCGGCCCTCGAACAGCCCTCCCTGCGCTATGTAAATGCGGCCCTCCCACGGCCCTCCGGCAAGTCCCATGAGAGAGAGAGAGAGAGAGAGAGAGAGAGAGGCACTTGCACTTGCACTTCTGTCTCTCTCTCTCTCTCATGGGACTTGCCCCCTCACAGGGCTCCTCATTGGCCCTGCGCCCGGGTGTCCCGCTCCCTGGGAGAAGGGCGGCCAGGAAGTCCCTTTCCTGGGCTGGCCCCGTCCCAGGCGCACGTGGCTGGGGAGCCATGCGGGGAAGCCCCGGGATCCCCGCTGGGAGCAACCCCCCGGAGCCTTTGCTGAGTGGGCCAGCCCTCCCGTAAGCCGCAGCCCCGAGAGAGCAGCCCCTGCGATGTCCAGCCGGCACAACCGTTGGCCAAGCAGCAGCAGAGCCGGAGATGGAAGGTCAGTGGCAGGGGGGGAGGGAGGGAGCTCTGAGTCCGCAGAGCACCGCCGCGAAGTGGCTGCGGGGCAGGTGATTCCCCCCCCAGCTTACTTGTTCCAGTCTTGGCTGGGGCATCGCTTCCTGGGCCGCTCCCTGGGCAGCCGAACCAGCCACATGTCTCCCCGTGCTGGGCGGCAGTCATGGCTGGTGCGGTGGCCAGTGGGAGCATCACTCCCCGGGAAGCCGAACCGGCCACATGTCTCCCCAGCCCGGGCTGGACGGCAGTCAGGCATGAAGCTTGCCTGGCTGCCGCAGGGCTCTCC
>NW_015416134.1:0-1639 GCF_001527695.2 Protobothrops mucrosquamatus | reverse complement strand
CCTCTGCCGTGCCCA
Source organism: Protobothrops mucrosquamatus (assembly GCF_001527695.2). Lineage (NCBI taxonomy): Eukaryota > Metazoa > Chordata > Lepidosauria > Squamata > Viperidae > Protobothrops > Protobothrops mucrosquamatus. The sequence continues at coordinate 1,624 of NW_015416134.1, read as the reverse complement.
GCATGCGTCGTCTCTTTCGAGGAACATTTGGCAGAAGAGCGCACTTGTTCCTCCACTCAATCTGCAAAGCTAGGAAACTATAAAATCTTTTATAGATCAACAGCCACACCTAGCATTAGAAAGGGGCCATTGAGGTTTTCTTTCTGGTTCTAAGAACCATCGCCATGGCTAAAATTATGCCAGGTAGAAGAGTATAAAATCTATAATCGATCAACAGCCGTGCCTAGCATTTAAAAGGGCTGTTGGGGAGGTTTCCTTTCTGGTTCTAAGAACCATTGCCATGGCTAAATTTACAGCTGGCAAGAAAGGTGTTAAATCTATTATCTACACTTCAGTTGTGATTGAGTTTGTGAAGTAGCATTCTTGGTGGAGACCATATTCATTCTTGCGTTCCATTCCTTCTTAGTCTTCTGTCTTCTAAGATGGTGTAGCAGAAGCCTTTGAGTTAAAAAAATATCAGTGTTACTTCAGCTGCCACTGGAGTTTTACTCCTAAGAATGCACAAAGTACAGTGGTTACTATTACCTCAGATGGAGGTGTTACCTTTCCTTATCTAGGCATAATGCAGAGGTTCCCAACCGTTTGGACAACAGGGAATGGTGCCGTGGATAAAGGGTTTCTGCGGACAAGAGGGGGTGTGGTTTTGAATACCTGCATCCTGAGGATGGAGCTTTGCCTGTTTGTGTGGCCCGCTTGCTGGCATGCTGTGGACTGGTGCTGGTCCACCGACCGGGGGTTGGGGACCCCTGGCATAACCATCCACCACCCTCCATATCCTAAAGCTCTGAAGCATACAAGACTCAACTAAACTTACCTCACAGCGAAGGAGGCCACATCACAGCCAAAGGCTACTAGGGCTTGAGCTGGAGACATTTTCTTGCTCTTTTTTTTCTTTCTTCTTTCACTTCTTCCTCTGCTGTATCCAGCAACTCTTGTCTCTTTCGGGGCACATTTAGCAGCAAGCGTGCAAATGTTCCTCCCCTTGATATCAGAGACTCAAAAACATTTTATAGATCAACGGCCACACCTAGCATTAAAAAGGGTCGTTGGGGTTTTCTTTCTGGTTCTAAGAACCATCGCCATGGCTAGAGTTATGCCAGGCAGAAAAGTATAAAATCTATAATCGATCAACAGCCACGCCAACATTAAAAAGGGCCATTGAGGTTTTCTTTCTGGTTCTAAGAACCATCGCCATGGCTAGAATTATGCCAGGCAGAAAAGTATAAAATCTATAATCGATCAACAGCCGTGCCTAGCATTAAAAAGGGCCATTGAGGTTTTCTTTCTGGTTCTAAGAACCATCGCCATGGCTAGAATTATGCCAGGCAGAAAAGGATAAAATCTATAATCGATCAACACCCACACCTAGTATTAAAAAGGGCTGTTGGGGAGGTTTCCTTTCTGGTTCTAAGAACCATCGCCATAGCTAAATTTACAGCTGGCAAGAAAGGTGTTAAATCTATTATCTACAGTTCAGTTGTGATTGAGTTGGTGAAGAAGCATTCTTGGTGGAGACCATATTCATTCTTGCGTTCCATTCCTTCTTAGTCTTCTGTCTTCTAAGATGGTGTAGCAGAAGCCTTTGAGTTAAAAAAATATCAGTGTTACTTCAGCTGCCACTGGA
>NW_015416133.1:0-1639 GCF_001527695.2 Protobothrops mucrosquamatus | reverse complement strand
TTCTCTTCAGCATTTTAAAATTGTGGGACTGTGCAAAGCTATTGAGTGATTACGAGCAGCTAGGCAAGAAAGTTAAGGAGTTAGGCACACAAGTAGTTTTTTCATCTATACTTCCAACCAAAGGCCAACATCTAGGAAGAGAACAAAGGATTCTAGAAATGAATCTCTGGCTAAAGCAGGGGTGTCAAACTGCCAGCCCACGGGACGGATGCGTCACCAGGAAACTGCGCCTACCCCATTGCCGGCAATGGAGAAAAAGCTCTGATACATCGCGTGATGTCACGTGACGTTGCGAGTTTGACATGTCTGGGCTAATGGGTTGGTGTTGCCAAAAGAACTTTGGATTTCTGGACAATGGTTTGCATTACCTCCACTATGAGCTTTTGCAAGGGATGGGATGCACCTCACAAAAACTGGGAAGAATGTTTTCAGAAAATAACTGGCTCAACTTATCAGGAGGGCTTTAAACTAAAATGAGTGGGGAGGGTGACCAATCTTTAGCATCTCCAGGACCTAATTCCAAAGGACCTAATTCCTAATTCCAAAACCCCCAAGAAAACAAATCAAATAATGAGGTAAGGAGCGATGGAAAGAAAGACAAACTCAAACACCAAATAGGAGACATGGGAAGCATACTCAAAGTTAGACATAAATATCTCAAATGCATATATACAAATGCTTAAAGTTTGGGGAACAAACATGGTGAACTTGAATTATTAGTACATGAGGGTAGATATGATATAGTTGCAATTACTGAATCTTGGTGGGATGAAACCCATGACTGGAATGTATTGATAGAAGGATACAAACTGTTAAAAAACAGACCCCTACTAAAATTACTAATAAAATCAATTAAAACGCCTAGCTTTCGTCAGCTATCTGCTGACGTCCTCAGGGCTCAAGATGTCAGTCCATGGGAGTCACTTTTGTAGCTTGACTAGCGTGTGCGCACGGCTCCTTGACCTCGTTATTGGGCCGGTCATGACTAGGCACGTTCCTGACGCTGGTTCCTTGGTAACGGCTTGCTCCCTCCCACGTCTCTCATCCACAAAGCTAACATCAGGAAATTTTTCTTTTTTAGAGCTAGATGTCAATGGAGGGTCTCCTTTCGCGCGCTCAGATCCGTCTTCCGTTTTCCTTTCCATATCACCTTCACACCCTTCCCCTTGGGTCCTTTCCAATGTCGCCCCACACTTCTTTGCCCATAGTCGAGTACACGTTGCACCAACTCGCTTTCCAACGTCTCAGCCCCTCCCCGTCTCCTTTTTGATGGTACAGCCTCCTAATTTCTTATCTCCCCCCTTTTTTGTTCCGATGTAATTACCATTGCAAACGCGATGCACGGGGGTTGCAGTCTTTTCCCTTTCTCCTTCCCAGTCAGCAATCTGCCTCTCGGCACCCCCCCCACTCCTCCCCGTCTCCCTCCCAATGGTGCGACTTTCTCCCCTCTCATCCCCCCCCTGTGTTTCAAGTCCGACACAGTTGTCATTGTAGATGCGGGGGTCGGGGGCTACGATCGCAATCCTCCCCCTTTCCCCCCGGCTGGTGTCCTCCGTCTGCCCACCACCACGTAGGCCGTTCAGCTTGTTCCGTTCTCCTCCCCAATGCATTCGTGCTGGAGTCCGAGATCCGAGGTCTG
>NW_015416132.1:0-1639 GCF_001527695.2 Protobothrops mucrosquamatus | reverse complement strand
CTCTATCAAAGCAGTGGTGTAATAGCAATATAACACTTTGATATACTATATATTTGTGCAGGAGAGTATAGGAAGGCTGGGAAATGAATGAAGGGAAAGTAGACATAAACAAGAAATAGAGAGCTGATTAGTTGACAGTTTATCTCATAAATAGCACGTTAGTCCAGAGCAGGGGTGTCAAACTCGCCACGTCACATGACGTATTGCAACGTATCATGACTTTTCTCCATTGCCAGCAATAGGGTGAGCGTGGTTTCAGCATGACGAATCCGGCCCACAGGCTGGCAGTTTGACACCCCTGGTCCAGAGAGAAGAAACTTGAGAAGTTTCTCAGATCATTCAGAGACTCTTAATGAAATCACTATAAATTCCAGGATTCTATATTTATTCTGGACCAGCTTTTAAAATACAGGTAATCCTTACCTGTACAACCTTACAACCAATCACTTAATGACCATTTGAAAGTACGATGGACTAAAAAAAAAAGTTACTTAATGACCCATCCTTAAAGTTACCATTGCCACACAAACCCTGCGGCCATATGATCACATTTTGGGTGCTTGGCAACCGGCTCACATTTGTGACCAGTTGCAGTATCTTGTGGTCTTATGATGGCATTTTGTGATGGGGGGGGGCATTTTCCAGCAAGAAACAAAAAAAATGCCCATTGGATAAACTGATTCAGACTTGCAGCCACAAAATTTGCTTAACGATCAATGATTCACTTAGGAAGCATTGTAAAAACAATTGTAAAATCAAGTCTGGTCATATGATGACCGAACTTATAATCACAAGAGGAAGAGTATGAGGTAAGCCCACACAGCTGGACAAGATCAAAGAAGCAAGAACTCACAAGGGGCTCCAACCACTGTAGCCCAAAACCTGGGAGAAGAGGCAGTTCTTCAGAGCCCTCTGAAACGCTATCAGGATGGAAGCCCCCCAGATTAAAGGGGATACATTGACTCCAGAGGGAAGGTGCCATGACAAATAATTTGCTTTTCCCTGAATGTCCCAAAGATGCTTTTTCACGCAGTAACTAGGCTTTCTTGTTTTTCTTTGAAGATGTTTTGCTTCTCATCCAAGAAGCTTCTTGGATGAGAAGCAAAACATCTTCAAAGAAAAACAAGAAAATCCAGTTGCCGCGTGAAAAAGCATCTTCGGGACAACTGTGACCTGGATGACTGAGAATCTCCATAGACAAATCCACTAAACATCTCCCAACATATTCCTGCATTTTCTTCAGATTGTCTTTAAATCTGCATCGAACGGTGTATTTGAATCTCTGCCACAATGATAGTGCAGTTCATTTTGACATGTTACTATCTGTGTGCCAATGAAGCTTATTTACATTTGCCCTTACTACTGATTGTAGCTTTATAGTATTTCTAGCAGCAGTTTCCATGGAAATAGTGATTTCAACTGTTCTCTTAAATCTCTTAAACCCTCTGGAACGAACTACCCCCCGAGATCCGGACGATTCCGGATCTCCTATCTTTTCGCCGCGCCCTCAAGACATGGCTTTTTCAGCAAGCGGGTCTGGCCTAGGGAGAATTTTAAATAGGGACAATTTTAATTAGAATTTTAATGGTAACACAGCGGTAAATATTTGTTTTTAATTGGTTTTTATTGGGGATAGTGT
>NW_015416131.1:0-1640 GCF_001527695.2 Protobothrops mucrosquamatus | reverse complement strand
TTCTTCCTCCCTCTCTCCTTCCTCCCTTCCTTCCTCCCTCTTCCCTGCCTTACTTCTTCCTCCTTCTCCCCTTCCTTCCTTCCTTCCTTCCTTCCTTCCTTCCTTCCTTCCTTCCTTCCTTCCTTCCTTCTCTCTCTTTTTCTCTCTCTCTGTCTCTGTCTCTGTCTCTCTGTGTCTCTCCCTCTCTCTCTCCCCCCCCCTCTCTCTGTGTATGTGTGCGTATTTGTGTGATTACTTTGAGAGGGACTACTTATTTCTGGCCCCGAGCCAAACACATTAGCACGGCTGAGATCAAGAGAGCCATCCATCAAGATCAGCACTCAAAAGCTCTCTGCCAGGCCAATAAATTACAGGACATTATGAAATGCAGGGGTTTTCTGGTTTGGCCTGACAAGCTTTCATTACCACTCAAGGCCTTGAGCCAGATTCCTTGGGAGTTATAGCGCCAATCTAGCCGCCAATAGGCTAAACTTGACTGCAAGTGTTGATAAAAAATTCCCAGGCCCTGTTTCTTGTCACAAGGTCCACATTTCCTACGCCTCTCGTTGGCTTGGGAAGTTCTCCCTTCCTTCCATGTTGATTGTGCCATTCCATGATTCTTCTGCCATTCAATGTACCGAGTTCTAATCCTAGTGGCGTTTATCATGCATGACAGAAATCTCAACAGGAGCTCCCTTATCTATTATAGGGAGTTCTCAGCTTACAACAACAACTGAATTGTTGTAAGTTGAGGAATCCCTGTGTATCGAGACAGGATGAATTAATGTTGGAAGGCTGAGAACTTTCTTGAGCTGGGACAACATTCCTTAATGGAAGGTTGGTCAGATCTATTGAATTCCTAGACGACCTAACCGTCATGCAGAGGACACCGGGTGACTATGCTGGCTGGAGTGTTCTGGAAGTGGATATTCACATGTCTTAACAGGGCCAAGTTAAAGAAACATGGATATAAATACAATAAGCCAGTTTGATTAATGATTAACCCAGCAGACTGGAACCTGTGAGTTCTAGTCCTGCCTTAGGTATGAAAACTGGCTGGGTAACTTTGGGCCAATCACCAGGAGATGGTGAATTCTAGTCCCACCTTAGGCATGAAAGCCAGCTGGATGACTTTGGGCCAATCACCAGGAGACGGTGAGTTCTAGTGCCGCCTTAGGCATGCAAGGCAGCTGGGTGACTTTGGCCCAATCACCCAGAGACAGTGAGTTCTAGTCCTGTGCTAGGCATGAAAGCGCCTGGATGACTTTGGACCAGTCCCTCTTTCCAAGGCCAAACCACCTCCCAAGGTTATTGTTGTGGGCAAAATATGGGGAGGAAGGAACATTAGATATGTTCAATGCCTTGAGTTGAATATAAAGTTACAAAGGCAGGATAAAAATCAGATAGCTGAGATAGATAGATAGATAGATAGATAGATAGATAGATAGATAGATAGATAGATAGAAAGAAAGATAGAATTGGATAGATAGATGGATAGATAGCTAGATAGCTAGATAAATAGATAGATAGATAGAATTGGATAGATAGATGGATAGATAGATAGATAGATAGATAGATAGATAGATAGATAGATAGATAGATAGATAGATAGGCAGGCAGGCAGGCAGGCAGGCAGGCAGGCAGGCAGGCAGGCAGACAGA
>NW_015416130.1:0-1640 GCF_001527695.2 Protobothrops mucrosquamatus | reverse complement strand
CATTGTAGGTAAAATTTTACTCTTCCAATTTTGAGCTATCAACAAACGGGCAGCAGTTAAACAATACAGCATCAAGTTCGTTTCTTTTACATCCAAATTTTGTGTAATACCTAGGAGAAATAACTGAGGCAGAAAAATAATTCTTCTTTTAAAAATTTGCTGTAGATTCCACCACAATTTTATCCAAAAGGCCTTAATAACCTTGCAAGTCCACCACATAATATGACTCCTTTCTTGAACATAACCTGATTGTTTTGATTTTAAAATTATTTATTAGATCTGCACTTTATTGTTTAGAAAGATCTTGCTAGCTTCCTGGCAGATGAACTCTTGGTAAAATGTTGGTATTTTATAAAATGTTGCCTATACTGAAGATTTAATTAGCCACTTCAGTCTATACGTAGCGTTTAGCATATTCTCCCAATTAGGACTTTACAATGAGGTACCTTTCTTCCTGTTTTAGAATGTATTATTTCCATTTTGATCCCTTATTACTGTGTGTTCTGTCATTGCTCTTCATTTTATTTATCAATAATAGGAAAAAAGAATAATGGTTATTTAATGAGAACTTTGAATCTTTTTAATCCAGTGGTTCTCAACCTGTGGGTCGGGACCCCATTTGGGGTTGATCGACCATTTCACGGGGGTCGCCAAGCAAGGCTGTCCGCCATTTTTTTTGTCTGCCATTTTTTTCCCCTTTTCCGGCAGATGCCTTACCTCCCTTGGGCTGGGCTAGCTGGTGGTCGGCCTGCTCCGTCTCTGCCGCTTGCCAGCTACGCCTCGGCAGGGGGCGGAACCATGCATGTGCGGCACTCCCGGGCAGGGAAAGTCCTCGACTTACGACCGGTTTAGTCCTCGACTTACGACCGGTTTAGTCCTCGACTTACGACCGGTTTAGTCCTCGACTTACGACCGGTTTAGTCCTCGACTTACGACCGGTTGGGGTCGCGGCATTAAAAAGGTTGAGAACCACTGTTTTAATCATTTGCTCAATGTTGTCTGGAAGAACATTCTCTGTTTTAAGTCTTCAGACACTGTCCTTTCTGCCATCACAAAACTATACAAGGTTCTATAATGGCAAGTTTTCTAAAATTGTGGGCTTTATGTCTGCCCTTTATGGCTGGCTTTGATTTGGAAGCCCAGGGTTTTGAATGATATTCCCATCTAATTTATTGTTTGTGTAATCAAGCATAAGTGAAGAAAGCACCTCCTCCACATCTCCCTTTTCCAATATAACTGTCGCTTGGCTATTACTTTTGGGACAGGTAGAGTGGAGGCCTGCAGAACCTTTCATTTCTTTGTCTTGATTCAGAGCTTAGAATGGAGGTTTGGTAGTTTGTCCATGCATTGCCAAACTGTTTTTACTGCCTTGGCAACATATTAACCAAATATTTTCCAACCAGTGAGAGGGGTTGTATTGGAGATGGGAGAGGGCAGTTAATATTGTCATACAGTCATAAGGGAATGTTTGCTTCAAATATGAGAAAATTGAGACCTGGCTCATCATATTCACCAGGTGGCAGTGTAGTGATGTGTTTGCTATTTTAAATATAGTGAGCAAAAATGTAGAAGTTGCTTTGATAAATTGTGAGAAAAGCATTGTAACTCGATATCTAAAAGTTGTGTTCTTGGTACAGTAA
>NW_015416129.1:0-1640 GCF_001527695.2 Protobothrops mucrosquamatus | reverse complement strand
GCCTCCAATGGGAAATTCGAACGCCACTCACTCTCTACTGGCCCAGGGTGCCGGACTCTCACGGCCACCTGTGGGAAACTCAGTAGCCTTTCACATTACATCAAGCACTCACAACAGTCCTCCCACCTTATTCCAAAGAGAGGGTGATCAGTCCTCTCCCCCGTCCCTGCTTACAGGGAGGGATTGTTTCCCCATTCAATACTTGCCTGCAGGCGAATCCTTTGTCCTCTAGCTGGCTGGAAAGATGCCTGGTCTCCTTTCCCTTCACCTGTGGTTCTTGGAGTGGCTGACCGCCGATGCTGGAGCCCTGTGCCATGGGGAAGTCCCTCGGAGTAAAAGGTCCGATGGCACCTGGGATGTTCCCCCTAACACTACAGGCCCCTGGCACCGGGGTGTGCCCTCCAGAGAGCCCCAAGACTCCTTGTCATCCTGCCGTGGTCGCCAGTTGTTGTGGAAAAAACCACGATACTTACATCAGAAGACAAGACCACGAAGGGTTGGAGAAGACAGGTTTATTTGTGCACAATGGTTCAGAGCATTAGCATGACAGATTCTGAACACTGGGCTATTTCCAGCGTGTCATTCTTATACAGCTTGCCACCCACACCTAACCCAATGGATGACTTCTTATCTACCTTTAACACACTAAAAGAGGGAAGTTCATGTCTTGAGACCTCACACATAGCAAAAAAGGAAGTTGATACAATTGACAGAAAACCACACTGCTCTACACGGGTAATATCTTACACCATCTGAGACCTTCAGTTAACATTTCTTGTAAAGGTTTCTTCATATAATTGCACACAGGTCATCGCACACAGCCAGTTTATAATATTAGTTAATGCTTGCTAAACATCACTCCTGTTAATTAAAATATTTGTTTATAGTATTTTTCCATCCCTCTCTCCGTCTCTGCCGTCTCAGGACCCATATGTCCTGAATGCATATGGGTCAATATAAAAGGAGGGGGAAACGACATTGCCATAGGTGTATACTATAGGCCACCCAACCAAACGCAGGAAATAGATGAACGTTTTGCTAGTCAGCTAACTAAGGTATGTAGGAAGCACATCACAATAGTAATGGGGGACTTTAATTACCCTGACATCAACTGGGAGACAAACTCTGCACCAAGTGGAAGATCAAACAGATTCCTGACAAACCTAGCAGACAACTTTGTCTCCCAAAAAGTAGAAAAGGAAACTTGGGGATTAACCATATTGGATCTAATCCTCACTAACAGAGATGAAATGACAGAAGGTGTTGAAGCCACAGGAACCTTGGGGGGAAGTGATCATGCGATATTTGAATTCAACATTATGGAAGCACAAGCAATAGAACACAGTCAAACTAGAGTCTTGGACTTCAAGAGAGCTAATTTCAATAAACTTAGAGAGGGTTTGGGAAGGATTCCATGGATGAGAATCCTCCAGGGGAAAAGAACTCAAGAGGCTTGGGAAATTTTGAAAAGTGAGATAATAAAGGCCCAGTCTAGCACAATACCAACAAAGAGGAAAAATAACAGCTCTCAAAAGAAACCAGCATGGCTGCATAAAGAACTCTCTGATCAATTGAAAGATAAAAAGGACAAGTATAGAAAGTGGAAAGAGGGACACATAACTAAGTCAGAATATCAGCAA
>NW_015416128.1:0-1640 GCF_001527695.2 Protobothrops mucrosquamatus | reverse complement strand
TGGCAGACTGGCAGAAGCAGCAGGGGAGAGAGGGAATGGTTTTGCATGCGCCCCTCTTCCACAAATGCAGCTGCACACACACTTCCACAGCCTGGTTTCAAACGGGCTGCAGCCCAGCATTGGGCTGTGGATGGGGGTTGGGGACCCCTGAATTAGAGGAATCCCTCCTGCAGATAAAATATCTGTTTTTACTCACACAGTAACTTGTCAATAATAATGAAATATATAGAACGAGAGCCTAATCTGAGTAGAATCAGAGTCCCTTGTTATTAATTTTTTATCTGACCCTACAATTGAAACCTTTACTGGTCCCATTTTTCATCTTTCTTTATTGCTATACTTTTGCTATATTCCTATATAGAGATGATTTTGTAATGTTTCCTATAATCCTAGTTGGTTTGAAAAAGTCTTAATGCATACATTACAGTAGCATTATTAGTTCTCAGAAAGTGTAAGTTTCATTTTTTGCTAACAGAACCAAAATATATAGATGTCAAGTAGATAGCAGGTTTAATCCATGAAATTATGCAAGCATTCCAAAATTGTTTTCCAGTTTTGGACTGCGTGGTATTGTAATGCTTATTATGGCCATATAGTTTCAGACTATATAGCCATAGCTATCCCAAAATTGGGCGTCAAGAATGAAATACTGTCAATCTGGAATATTTCCATCAAGGTTAAAATAATCCATTTTGAGTTTAGAATATTTTACACAACTCTCATATCTAGTAATAGGAATATTTACAGTATATGCTGTTTCAGACACACATTGTTATACACCTTCTGAGCTGACTGATACAGTAAATATCAGTATTTGCTTATATACAGTAAGAAAACTTAGTGTGGTAACTAACTGTATAAGAGATTTTGTCACTTTTGAGGAACATCCAACTAATAACTGTCTTTTAACATAGGAATGGGAGATAATTAGGAGTAAGATTAAAATAAATACCGCACAATAGTTTAATATTTTCAGGTTACTTTGTATATATTTAGCCACCTACAGAATGGAGGATACATCCCCAAGCTTTTTTCTGTGATATATTTATAAAATGTTATGATTTCTGCCCAAATGACTGGTGAGAAAAGTCTATAAACTGATCCATGTCAGTTCTCGATATTTTCAGCCGTAAGTTCATTATGTGCAAGTTCTGCATGTCTTTTGAAAAGTGGAGAATGTTTTCTTTCACTCTCTAAAATGTTATCTTTTGAGTCAAGAACTACATTATAACACACTGAAAGATAATTGTGAGCTGTTTTATATTTTAATTAGTCCAGTCAGTCTGACTTATTTGATTAAAAATATCAATAATACAAAATGCTTCCTATTACTGTTTTGAAGAATTCCTGTTTTTAGATAATGTTAATCATTCTTATTACCACTAGCCTACCTGCCTATCTCCAACTGCAATCAAGATACTCTTGGTGGCTATCTTACATTATAATAATAATAATAATAATAATAATAATAATAATAATAATAATAATAGTAGTAGTAGTAGTAGTAGTAGTAGTAGTAGTAGTAGTAGTAGTAGTAGTAGTAGTAGTAGTAAAGTTGGAAGGGACCTTGGAGGTCATCTAGTCCAACCCCCTGCTCAGGCAGGAAACCCTATACCATTTCAGACAAATGGCTGTCCAGT
>NW_015416127.1:0-1640 GCF_001527695.2 Protobothrops mucrosquamatus | reverse complement strand
GATAAAATAGGCTGGAGACTTAAACAAAACAAACCCCTTTTAATATGGGTGACAAACCTGTCAGATAGTTCATAAACAAAAGCAGCAAAACACCATCCAAATGGAGGAAATAGTCCACATGAAACACGATGCAACAGAAGAGTAGTCACAGGCAAGACGAACAGAACAGGATCCCATGAAGTACTTTGCAAACGGTTGCTTTCAGCAACCAGCACCGCCCACACCTCCTCTTTTTATACAGCAGTCCCAGGGCATTGCCTCTCAGTGCCTTCTCCTTTTTCCCTGGAGTTGTCGCATTGACTGCTGCTGATTTACTCTCGCTAATTGCCGGCGGGTGCGAGCATCAATTAGCATGTCCATCAGGTGTGAGTCCTCCGAGTCTTGTAATTCATCAGAGCCTCCCTCTGACCCTGATGACCCTTCAAATGCCTCCTCCACCTCCTCCTCAGATTCCTCAGACTCAGCTGTTGGGAACACAGGCTGGCACGGAATCACGACAGTGCTCTCTTCACTTCTCTCTCTATACCAATGTCTGTATCTCAAAGGATCCCTCTGTTAAAGTATTGAAGTTTGCAGATGATACAACAGTGACTGGTGTCATTCGAGACAATAACAAATCTGCATACAGATGGGAAGTTGTGGTGTGACCGGAACAATCTTGAATTGAACATACTCAAAACTGTAGAAATTATACTAGATTTTAGGAGAAGCCCTCCTATTCTACCACCTCTTACAATACTAAACAACACAGTATCAACAGTAGAGGTCTTCAAGTTTCTAGGTTTTATAATATCTCAAGACTTAAAATGGACACCTAACATCAAAAACGTCATGGAAAAAGCACAACAAAGAATGTTTTTCCTGCACCAACTCAGAAAGCTCAGACTGCCCAAGGAGCTGCTGATACAGTTCTACAAAGGAATTATTGAGTCTGTCATCTGCACCTTTATACCTGTCTGGTTTGGCACTGCAAGACAGACACAGACTTCAACGGATAGTTAAAACTGCAGAAAAAAACAATTGCTACCAGCCTGCCTTCCATTGAGGACCTGTATCCTGCACAAGCCAGAAAAAGGGCTGTGAAAATATCTACAGATCCTTCACATCCTGGACATAAACTGTTTCAACTTCTTCCCTCAAGAAAATGCTATAGGGCATTGCATGCCAAAACAACTATACGCAAGGACAGTTTTATATTGATTATTTTATTTAGTATCCCAGTATGATTTATGTCGATTGCTTGTTTAGTATCCTATGACTAACATTGAGTCTTGTATTTTATGATTTATGATGAATGTATTTTATGATTATAATCATGATTTATCACTTGTTGCTTGTATGTACAGAGAGCTTATGCACCCAAGACAAATTCCCTGTGTGTCCAATCACACTTGGCCAATAAAGAATTTTATTCTATTTTTCCACCCCTTTAGATATTACTGTTTAGTTTTCATCAATGCTGTACTTCTATAAATGGATTTACATAATAGAAAATCAATACATTAAAAGCCCCCAAATTAGGGGCTCACCACCTAGAAAAGTTTGAATGATTATGGTAATGATTGTGAGACAATATATAGAAAAACATATAGAATTTCACTAATCCTAAGAATATTCTTATTTGAAATGAAAGGAGTCTT
>NW_015416126.1:10934-12166 GCF_001527695.2 Protobothrops mucrosquamatus | reverse complement strand
TGACGGCAGCTTCTAGCTTCGCTTATAGCGAAGACGACCTGGATCGCGGAGAATCCCGAGGCTCCGGAGGAGTTCTCACCTACATCGTCCACAAGGGACGACTCGGGAACTCAACTCCTACCTCGGGCAGCTCACCTCTCCCCCTATGCCCAGGGGAGAGGTATCAAGCCGTTTGACAGCTGATGCAGGCTGTCAAAACAGCTTTAACGCAGAAACAGGCGGGAGCAGCAAACAGCTGCGTCCAGCGAAGGCGCCTGCCACCGGAAGTTCCTCCAAGCATATGCTTGAAAACATCCAGTGAAGAGGAAGAAACCATTCCATATGATACCCTATTCCATTGATTGACAGCTCTTACTGTCAGTAGTTTCTTCCTAATGTATAATCTATGTCTACATCATTGAGAGTTCAGCCCATTAGTTCTCGTCTTAATTTGTATAACAAGTGAGAATAACTCTGAACTATCTACAATGTGACAATCCTTCAGATATCTGAAGATCTCTAGATTTTATCTTCTGCAAGCTAAACATACAGTACCTAGGTCTGACCAGTACTTAGGTCAATCATTGATTGAAAGATCTTTCACCATCTTTCAGCACTTCTCCAGCCTTGCTATTATTTATCAATATATTTTAACTGGTTTGAACACAATATTCCAAATAAATCCTGATCAAGGCAGAGTACAGCAGAATTATCTAATATAAAACATGGAAATAAAGTAAGATTAAAGAGAAAATTAAGCTAAATCAAAGAAAGTACAATGCGAGGTATCATGACTACTCAGGTAACTTCAACTGCAGTATTATCACTAAGGCTTCAATGAAAAGACCATTGTAATATAGCTATAAACATAAATGTTGATGTTATTGTTATTGCTATACTTACTAAACTTAGAACAAGTTTAATCAAGTGTTATATAAATAATACAACTTTTCTCCTATGTTGTTTTCAAGCTGTCAGGTTTGGTGTTTTTTTTCCTTCTTAGAAAACAGGACCAAGTCAAGCAAAACTTCCTTAAGGCCAAGGAAGTACATAGTAATATGTGCAAACTTTTCTTTCATGTAAGGTTAAATATGCATCTACACTTGAGATTCTACTACTGATCTATTGCCTTTTTCTGATATTGATCCAATGCACAAGATATTTTATACCAACTTAGGCTGAAGGAAACCCAAATGTGACTAAAAGGATACCTAGGTTTAGTCAGCATCTTTAATGAGGAGGAAGAAAAAGAT
>NW_015416126.1:0-1640 GCF_001527695.2 Protobothrops mucrosquamatus | reverse complement strand
AAGAATTGGAGGCACAATATAGACAAAGTAATGAAGTAGCTAAACTGCACTAGGACTTTAGCATTAAAAATAGACAAACATGCACTACACTTAACAATTGTTGATAAGAAAGAAAAAAGTGTGGACATTACCTGGAAACAGAAGAATAGAAGATTAAAAAACAGACAAAATCACATAATAAAAAGATCAACAAATAGATGTAGAATGACTGTGATTTATATATATATATATATAAATGATAGTAACCACCCCGTAGTCCATAAAATTGGGTGTGTCAAGACGCTGTTTGGGCGTGTCCGGTCACACTGCAGCACAGTGGAGTCCAGAATGGAGGAGACTAGGTACTTGTACCGTATCTTCCGGTTGAACGGATACCCCTTAAACTTTGTGAGACGTCATTGCAAGGTGACTGGACCCCGACGAAATTCCGAGGAGCAACCCCAGGAGCAGTCCGGGCGTGTCACCCTCCCGTATATTCACAATGTCTCCGAGGCTACAGCCAGACTCCTTGCCCCGTATAACATCAAGGTGGCCCATAGACCTGACCAGACCTTGCGGGCCAAAATCATGCACCCCAAGGACCAACTCCCCATCGCTGAAAGGTCAGCGGTGGTATACCGGATTAGGTGCATGGACTGCCCATGCAAGTATGTGGGGGAGACGTCCAAACAGTTGGGGACCCGCATACACGAACATAAGTTGGCGGTAAAAAGGGGGGAGCAGCGCTCGCAGGTCTGGTCACATATGGCTGAAAGTGGCCACCGCTTTGACTTTGACCAGGTCCAGGTCTTGGCAAAGGACAGTACTAAAGGGGGCCGGCTGTTGAAGGAGGCATGGTTTACGGAGGAGGCATCCATTAACCGTCACATGGAGATGTGCCCGGCACAGCAGACGCTTAGAGCGTGGTGCATGGACCACCCCCTGGGTCATCGGAAGAGGACAGGATATGGCCCCGCACACTCGGACAGAGGACATTCCCCCCTGCCGGCAGGTGGTATCTGCAACGGACCCAAAATCCCCAAGGGAAATCCCTTGGAACGCTGGACGGAGCACACATATTATGACGACGCGGTCCCGCTTGAACAAGGAACAGGACCCCCTGGGAAAGAATGACGGGTGTCTGAGACTTGGGGCACAGCAACGGCAACCTCCTCCCCCCTCCCCCCTCCCCCCTCCCCCCAGGAGCAGCATTGGCTCACCCCACGAGTCAACATCCGTCCCGACAAACCCCCCCAGCGGTTGGAGGGGGCGGGGTGACCCACGTCCGCTGGGGAAGGGAACAAGATCCCCAACAGAAGGAATGCAAGAATGTTCAGGGAGGTGGGGAATGGAGGACTGCAAATGAGCAGGAGGTTCCTGGGGTAGGGAAGGGTAGGGGGTGGGTGGATTGCCAGGAAAGTAGGGGGTGGATGGAGCCGGGATCGGAGGTGGACTGTCGGGACCGCAGTGGCCACCTTAAGGCTGGACCAGACGGATACCGACAGAGGGGGGAGAGCGTCGAGGCACGGGGGTTAAGGGGCTTGGATGCTATGCAAATACGGCCTGTTGAGAGAGGGGATCAGGAGGAGGGAGAGAGAGAGAGGCGGATGGATGGAGAGGGAGGGAGGAGGGGGGAGAGAGAAAGGGGGAGAAAGAAAGGG
>NW_015416125.1:0-1640 GCF_001527695.2 Protobothrops mucrosquamatus | reverse complement strand
CTGACAGTGAGAACAATTAACCAGTGGAACAACCTGCCTCCAGAAGCGGTGAATGCTCCAACACTGGAAGTTTTTAAGAAGAGACTGGACAGCCATTTGTCCGAAATGGTATAGGGTTTCCTGCCTGAGCAGGGGGTTGGACTAGATGACCTTCAAGGTCCCTTCCAACTTTACTATTATTATTATTATTATTATCATCCCATCCAGTCCTCGTTTCTAGCCTCTTTTTCACATTTCGCTCCATTAGTCTATTGTCCATGCATTGCCTTCCCAACCTCTGCCCTCATCAGACAAAAAGGATTCTCTCCCCTTCAAAGCACACAAACCAAAAGAAGAATTTTTTTAAGTAGTGGAAGCTTTGATAAAGGGGCAACACCCTTCTCTATTACTAGAAAGGAATGGAAGCTACTTGGAGATGAAGCAAAGGGGAGAGATAACTTGAAAAAAAAAGTGAACAAGAAAGAAGCTCTACTTAGACACTATAGCAAGAGTTAAATTTAGTAGCAATCCCAAGTAATAGCTAATACTCAGCCCAATTTGCAGGGTCAAACTATGTCTCCATAGACAACTTATAATGGTATAAGAGCACCCCTAACTCATGGATCAGTAATTGGGGAAAATGGAAAATTCCTATATGGTAAATATGGTAATTTGAGTCTGCCTAACTGGATTTGGTAGTATTTTAATTTATTTTCCAAAGATAACATGTGGTCTAGACCTTAAAAAAGAGAACATCTTACTGTAGTAAAGCACATAGCATTTAAAGCAGTGGTTCTCAACCTGTGAGTCGGGATCCCATTTGGGGTCGATCGACCATTTCACGGGGGTCGCCAAGCAAGGCTGTCCGCCATTTTTTTTGTCCGCCATTTTTTTTGTCCACCATTTTTTTCCCCTTTTCCGGCAGGTGCCTTACCTCCCTTGGGCTGGGCCAGCTGGTGGTTGGCCTGCTCTGTCTCTGCCGCTTGCCAGCTACGCCTCTGCCGGCGCAGGGGGCGGAACCACGCATGCGCAGCGCTCCCAGGCAGGGAAAGTCCTCGATTTACGACCGGTTGGGTAGTCCTCGACTTACGACCAGTTTAGTCCTCGGCTTACGACCGGTTTAGTCCTCGACTTACGACCGGTTGGGGTCGCGGCATTAAAAAGGTTGAGAACCACTGATTTAAAGGGTATATTATTTTGTGGAATTTTTTTTAAAAAAATGGGAATGGCACCAAAATTCAAAGGATAAAGTGAGAGTTGTTCAAAGGACTGTTTAATTACTATATTGGATTTTTTTATTTTACTTTCTTTTAAAAAAACTGATGAAGGTTGAATATATGTGAATTACACAGGATGCTTTAGATATATATTTTCAGCCTGATCACATACAAAGTAACAATGCAAACATGGACTTATGGACTTAGAAATAAGGCCCATTATGTTCAATAAATATCTATTTGTTGCTATAAAAATGCAGGAACAAAATTATTGATCACAAAAAGTACAGATATGTGTAGCTCCATAGAAATTTGAGTTTAAATAATTTAGTGGTGCAATCCCAACAGAGATGCTGTAGCCAACTCCTTTTGGAGAGAAATTTTTGACATCGGCCATATTCAAAGATTTGCAACCAAAAATGATGACATTTATATACAAAATAA
>NW_015416124.1:0-1640 GCF_001527695.2 Protobothrops mucrosquamatus | reverse complement strand
TTGTTCAACCATGGCAATAAAATGTTGCGGTCTAAAGTAATTATACTAGAAAGCAATAAAGAACTACATTTTTTAAAAAAACTGAAATATAACTAATAATCAAGTGCCAGGTTTTTGTTTCTAACTTTGGGCAGTTGACAAGACTTGTATAAAGCCAGAGTTGTGTTTTTTTAAGATAGAGAAGTCTTTTAGATAAATACCGTAAGTGCCAAAACATCTCTGTTTAGGAGAAATCTTACATGGTACATACAGGGAGTCCTCGACTTACGACAATGGAATCTGGCAGAGTTAAAACATGATGGTCATAAAGCAGGTCATCCTACGACTGGACCTGATTTTACAATCTTTTTTGCGGTGGTGGTTAAAGAAGCTCAATGCTCGCAATGGGCATTTTTTGTGTGTGTGGAAATCAAAAGTAAACACCGGTTTCTGTGAAAAAGTAAACCACAGTCCCGTGACTACAGGATACCATAAATGCAGGCTAGTAGCAGTCACGTGATTTTGTAACTTCAGAACTGGGTTGTAAGCTTTTGGGGGGAGGGCCTGTCATAATTTGGAACCGTTGCTAAGCAACAGGTCGTAAGTTGAGGACTACTTGTATTTCTCAAAAAAAGACTTTGTAATAAAACAGGCAAAAAGTTTTCAAGCTTTTTCCTCACGGGTTCCTAAAATGTTCTCTGACTACTTGACTCATAAACTACGGCATGAATTGTAACCCTCCCTTCAGAACACGAGAGCCAGGCGGTTTGCTTGGTTCAGGAGACATCTTTGGAGTTACAATTGTTTTTCCCTCAGAATAACTGATTTACCTGTGTCCTTCCGGCATCTTGCACTAGGTAGGTTGGCAATTCTAGGCTCAGGGCAAGCGCGTGCAGTTCCAGCAACTGGTCTGTGTTGACTCCCTGAAGCACAACTTTCTTTGCACTAAGAAGGGCAAAAGCATACTTCATGGTAAGACCTACCCACACTGTCTGCTTGGCTATGAGTCTAACTGAAACAAATTATAAACACAATTCGACAAAAACTTATATATATATATATAAATAAAATATAGAAAAAATGAACACCAGGATAAAAATAAAACAAACCTGTTTAATACAAACAAGTTTGTAAGTAAGTAAGTAAGTAAGTAAGTAAGTAAGTAAGTAAGTAAGTGAGAGCTACGGGCGAGACAACAGCGGCCGTAGGGGAAGATGACAGCCCTACAGGGCATTTGAAATGCAGATTGAGAGATCGCTCCAAAATGAGAGAGGGGGGGAGAGATAGGGGGCAGAGACAGTTTGACAGCCGTCCCCCAGGCACTCGCACACGCGCTAGAAAAGTAATGGAGGATTTGGGCATAACCACCGGGTCCACCAACAGGCTGCTGGATGTGAATCAACTTAGCACGTTGCAGATTACGCGCTCGAGAAGCCGGGCACAGAGACAGGTAGCTATATAGGCAAGCTTCCTAATCACCTAGCATTCCAACCCTGATGACGTCGGCAGTCGGGCCGATGAAAGCTTGGTAACTCTTTTACTTACAAACTTGTTTGTATTAAACAGGTTTGTTTTATTTTTATCCTGGTGTTCGTTTTTTCTATATTTTATTGATATGTGTTTGCCCAGGATTCGCATTTTTAATGTTATTAAGGATATAT
>NW_015416123.1:0-1640 GCF_001527695.2 Protobothrops mucrosquamatus | reverse complement strand
AATGGGCCACGCCCACCCAATGGGCCACACCCACCCGGCACTCGACGATGCATAAGTGGGTTTTGGGTTGCAGTTTGGGCACTCGGTCTCTAAAAGGTTCGCCATCACCAACATAGGGTTTCCTGCCTGAGCAGGGGGTTGGACTAGATGACCTCCAAGGTACCTTCCAACTCTATTATTATTATTGTTGTTGTTGTTGGTGGTGGTGGTGGTGGTGTTATTGTTGGTGGTGTTATTGGATGCTCAGATTGCAAAGGTCCGGAAAGTACTATACGCTTTGACCTATTTGCATTTGCTCTGGGTTGCTTCCTTTTTATTCCTCCTACACATCTCCAAATTAACCTGAATAACCACTGGTATAGGTTTAGCAATATCTAGTCAGAGGCCCCCTGCAACCAATTGAATCTCCTAAGTCATTTTGGACCTCTTCTCCCACGCTGATGTCTGGCGCTCTTCCAGTGAACAGCAGACAAAAGAGACGGAAGCTCTGCACAGCTTAACATTCTCCTGTCTCTCGGAGCGGCTAAGCATGGGTGATGGGAAAAAGGAAAGGACACGCACACACACACACACACACACACACACACAGTCCTTTGAGACACTTGATTAAGGCTCTCACCCTAAAATCAACATGGCATGCAGTCTAGAAAGCTACTTTTTTGAAGGATGTATGAAAACATCAGTGATCTGGAGGAAGGCCTAACCAAGCCATGGATGGATAAATGGATGGATGGATGGATGGATGGATGGATAGATGGATAGATAGATAGATAGATAGATAGATAGATAGATAGATAGATAGATAGATAGATAGATAGATAGATAGATAGATAGATAGATAGATAGGCAGGCAGGCAGGCAGGCAGGCAGGCAGGCAGGCAGGCAGGCAGGCAGGCAGACAGGCAGACTGATTGATTGATTGATTGATGAGAGAGAGAAGAGAGAGATGATAGATAGATAGATAGATAGATAGATAGATAGATAGATAGATAGATAGACAGACAGACAGACATATAGATTGATGAGAAATGAGAGATGAGATAGAGAGATGATAGATAGATAGATAGATAGATAGATAGATAGATAGATAGATAGATAGATAGATAGATAGATAGATAGATAGATAGATAGACAGGCAGGCAGGCAGGCAGGCAGGCAGGCAGGCAGGCAGGCAGGCAGGCAGGCAGGCAGGCAGGCAGGCAGGCATGATAGATTTTGAAAAGGCTTTAAATTTTTTGATAAGCATGATTATTTGTAAACTGTAATTATCAAGGCTGAAAGCTGATGCTCGTGGAATACCATTTCCCTTGTTGAGAGCAATATTCGTCCACAGAATTCGAGTTCATCGAACTTTTATCATCATTCGATTTTGACAATTGTCACATAAAAACAAACGAACATGGGGTGGTTCGTTTCCAAAGACTCTGTTACACCAAAGGTCTTTCAGTCAGGCTCCAAGTCAGCCATTTCCCTGGGACCTTTAATTATTTCACAACAGTTCTGCAAGTTGTACAAATATTTTAGCTAGGCACGTTGTGATCTCAGTTGGTGATCCCACAAATGGGTGAAAGTGTGTGAGAATCCATCTAAATATAAATACTGATTAATTGTAGATGGATGGATGGATGGATGGATGGATG
>NW_015416122.1:0-1640 GCF_001527695.2 Protobothrops mucrosquamatus | reverse complement strand
GGAATGAACTGCCCCCAGAGATCAGGGTTATCCCTGATCTCCCTTCCTTTCGCCGCGCCCTCAAGACTTGGCTGTTCCAGCTTGCAGGACTGGCCTAGGGTAATTTTTAGAGGGGTTTTAATTATATTTTAAATTTGACAAATATTTAAATATTCCTTTTAATTAATTTTAAATTTGTACTGTTATTTATGTATTTTAAATTGATTGTCAGCCGCCCTGAGTCCTACGGGAGAAGGGCGGGATATAAATCCAAATATAAATAAATAAAATAAATAAATAAAATAAATATCTTATTTCCTCTCCTAAATCCCTGGATTCATACAAATCCTCTAATATCTTATCTCCTCCTCCTCCTCTCCTCCTGCTCCTCCTCCTCCTCCTCACCCCCAACAAACCAAACTCTTGGTGGTAGAAATGCATCTATTAGGTCTTTATCTAGACCAGGGGTGGGCAACCTGGGCTCTTTGATGACTGGTGGACTTCAACTCCCAGAATTCCTGAGCCAGCTTGGCTCAGCTTGGAAACCTCTCCCTTTTCCCTCAGCGTGGCTGGCTCAGGAATTCTGGGAGTTGAAGTCCACGAGTCATAAAAGAGCCGAGGTTGCCTACTCCTGGCCTAGGCCTGTATTTCTCAACCTTGGCCACTCAGAGATGGGTGGACTTCAGCTCCCAGAATTCCTGAGCCAGCACGACTCAGCTTGGAAACCTCTCCCTTTCCCCTCAGCGTGGCTGGCTCAGGAATTCTGGGAGTTGAAGTCCACGAGTCATAAAAGAGCCGAGGTTCCCTACTCCTGGCCTAGGCCTGTATTTCTCAACCTTGGCCACTCAGAGATGGGTGGACTTCAGCTCCCAGAATTCCTGAGCCAGCACGACTCAGCTTGGAAACCTCTCCCTTTCCCCTCAGCGTGGCTGGCTCAGGAATTCTGGGAGTTGAAGTCCACGAGTCATAAAAGAGCCAAGGTTGCCTAATCCTGGACTAGACCTCACTGCTTCTTCTCCTAAATCCTTGGATTCTTCCCTGCATTCTACAAATTCCAACACACCATTGGAAAAACTACACCACGCTGAACCCATAATATCTTCGACCAATCAGCTAACAACAGAGGCTGCCTTCACACAAACCACACAGACCACACAACATCTAACCAAGCCTGATGTGTGGTGAGAACGCACCTGATCGTTTCTCCTTTGGCTTTGCGAGAACACAGCCAGAATTTTCCTACCCATCCCATTGAACAGACAAAGTTCCGTTCAAGTTAAATAATTGTGGGGGTGGTCTCTCTCCCCCCCCTAGGCCCCAGAGAGCCCTGCATTCAAAAATACATTATCTGTTCCCAAAGCCAGGCTAGGCTTGATCTGCTGCGAAGCATCCCTGTCCTTTGGAAACTTTTTTTTTTTTTAAAAGCTTGCATTATTAGAGCGCCCTTGCTCTTTAAATAAATCCACCGTCCGGAAATAGAAGTGTGCTAGATAGAAGAGTTGCCTAAAAATAACTATGCAACTATTAAGGACATATATATTTCATGAGTTCTCTCAATGTTTGGCAACGTGGTGGCTAAACGGAGCAAGGGGTGAGGACTTTCATAGAGAAGAATTTCCTAGCTGACTCAGCAACTCACTTCTCCATATTTTTGACACTAG
>NW_015416121.1:0-1640 GCF_001527695.2 Protobothrops mucrosquamatus | reverse complement strand
CAGCACTGGAGATGGAGGATCCACCCATGGGTAGTAGACTGTATTCCTGCCCAATCAGATTAAGTCAGCCAAAGTTGCCACGCCCGTCCTGGACCCTAGATTCCAGTCTTGACTTAATCTTGCCCATGGACGGACGTGTAACTCTGGCTCTTAGGCAGGTATAGTCTGGACTTTGGGTGAATCCTCCACCTTCTTGACTAGTTAGTTTAAATTTAATGACCTGGGGTGTTAGGACATAAATCTCCTTGCCCTACAGTGAGGGAGGATCGTGATTATAGGGAGAAGGGGCTCCTTCTCCCTCTTTTCCCCTCCTCCCTACAATAACAGAGTAGAAGGGGACCCTTCTAATTTCCCTTCTAATTTCCCTTCTCCCAATTCCGATTGCTCCGATCTCACCGGAGCTCGCGGCTGCGGCCCGGTTACGATCGGAGGGACTCAGACTTGCCTCACAGCAAGCGAGGCTCGCTCGGTTCTCGGCCTTCAGACTCAGCGGGTCCAACGTCTCACTCTCAGCTCGGGAGGCGCGCGCCTTGACTTTCGAGGCCGTCTGGCCATTGGACGACAGTTCGGGGGTTGGGGGAAGCGATCCGGCCCTCGTTGCGATCGGCGCGACCGCCATTTTGCTTTCCGCAACGAGGGAACTAGCCGGGAACGTTCTTCTAGCCCGTTAACGGCCTCGGAAGGGGAGCGACCTGCGGGGATAACGGCCTGGCTTTAACTTGAGCCGGACGGACGGCCGTTCGCTCCTAGCTTCGGGGCGCAAGCCGATGTGCCCTTCGCGGTCAGGCTGCTTTCCCTTGGGCCTACCACTTCCCAAGGAGTTATTGTCATCGCGCGCGGCCGCCATTACTGGCCATCGCGCGCGGCCGCCATTTTACACACGCGGCGAGGGAAGTTCCATGACCTGTTAGGAACTAAACAAGGGAGAAAAGGCCCTTTTCCCTTAACTGCTCCACAGATTTCCTTGTTCTCTACTGGGGAGGGAAGGGATCTGGTGGCATTAGGGAATAAACGCCATTTTAAGACTCGGCCGCCATTTTGAGGGCCACCTCGGGCGGGACTCCGCCTTATCTACCTAACGCCATAGCCCTCGCGCGTTGGGAATTCTCAGTGGCCTGGGAAACTTCCTTTTTCGGACCTAGTGTCTCCCGGTTTGCTTGGCTGACACTCAATTTCGTGTCAGTTATTGTGTCCTTGGGACGTGAGGATTCCAGGTGTTCCCTCAGAGCTCCTGTCCTTTCCTCATCAAATTGGGCCGGATTCCAGGCATACTCTAGGTGTGTCCGTCCTTATCCGACCACTAATATTACCTTCAGTCCCAAGAAACTGCCTGGGTTCCAGACGTACCCTCAGTGCGTGTGTCCTCACCCAGAGGTTTTAGTCTCTAGGTACCAGGGGGTCCCACTCGAGCGCCTGTGCTACCGGAGAATGGAGGCCTCCGCTTCTTCTTCTGAAGTCGCTGCACCTCCCCCATCCTCCTTAATGTCTGCCGCTCCACCCAGCATGGAGGGTCCTGACATGCCCACATCTAAATCTAAGGGCAGGTCTTCAAGCAAGACCTCCAAGAGGGCAGACAAACAAGCTAATCGGAGACACCAGGCCCTAGAAAAGGAGTTTGCTAGAGCACAAAAGGCGGCTAG
>NW_015416120.1:11044-12684 GCF_001527695.2 Protobothrops mucrosquamatus | reverse complement strand
GAGGAGGAGGAGGAGGAGGAGGAGGAGGAGGAGGAGGAGGACAACAACTGTTTGGTCCTTGGTGCTCTCTGAGCTTGATTGTTTTCTTGCAGATGTTTCATTACCCAAACTAGGTAATACCTTCAGTCCTTGAAGGAGTGGGGTTTGCAGAAAGGAGGAGGCAGAGGAGGAGGAGGAGGAGGAGGAGGAGGAGGAGGAGGAGGAGGAATGTGGTTCTCTTGGTGCTCTCTGAGCTTGGTTGTTTTCTTGCAGACCTTTCAGGGAGTGGGCTTTGCTCTGTGTTTATATGCAGTGGCTTGCCCTTTCAGTGTGGGTGGGGATGTTGTTTCCTTCTTGGGTGGTTCCTCCATTAGGCTGTTGTTTACTGTTGGGTTGTTTGTATTGGTGGTTCCTTGACTGGGGTATTATTTGCTGCTCGAGCTAACCCCACTCCCTTCGGGCATTAATGGCATTATCTAACAGAGTAATGAAATGTCTGCAAGAAAACAACAAAGCTCAGAGAGCAGCAAAGACCCCACAGGTTTGTAAACAGATTTATTTATTTTTTTGCTGGAATTTAAGATTACACTTGCAGGAATTGGGTATGCCTAGTTCAGGGGTAGGCAACCTTGGCCCTTTTATGACTCGTGGACTTCAACTCCCAGAATTCCTGAGCCAGCCACACTGAAGGGAAAGGGAGAGGTTTCCAAGCTGAGCCATGCTGGCTCAAATTCTGGGAGTTGAAGTCCACGAGTCATAAAAGAGCCAAGGTTGCCTACCCCTGGTCTGGTCTAATGAAGAGAAGGACTAGAGGTGATAGAATAGCAGTGTTCCAATATTTGAGGGGCTACCACAAATAAAAGGGGGGTCCAACCTATTTTCAAAGCACCTGAAGGCAGGACAAGGTACAATGGATGGAACCTAATCAAGAAAAGAAACAACCTGGAACTAGGGAGAAATTTCTTGTCAATGGGAACAATGAATCAGTGGAACAACTTGCCTCCAGAAGTTGTGGGTGCTCCAGCACTGGAGGTTTTTTAAAGAAGAGATTGGACAACCATTGTTCTGAAAAGGCATAGGGCAGGAGTCTTCAAACTTGGCCCTTTTATGACTTGTGGACTTCAACTCCCAGAATTCCTCAGCCAGCATGCCAAGTTTGAAGACCCCTGTCATAGGGTCTTCTGCTTGAGCAGGAGGTTGGACTAGAACAGGGCTTTTCAACTAGTGGTACGGGTACCACCTGTGGTACATTGGCACCTGGCAGGTGGTACACGACCATCCTAGAAAAGTAGCGGGGGAGGGGAATGAGCTGAACCAGTGGCAGCACTGCACAAGCCTGAGCGAGAGATGGCTGGAGCTGCAGGGCTGTCAGTACTCAGCGGAAACGCCAGGATCAGTGCCGCTTTCCAGCTGAAGCTCAGCACTGATCCTGGCGCTTCTGCTGAGCCCAGAAGAAGCGCCAATCAGCTGGAATGTTGCAGCCTCTCCAGGGTCTTGTGATTTACATTCAGATGCTTGGCAACTGATTCATATTTATGATGGTCACAGTGTCCCAGGGTCATGTGAAGTGACCAAAACCTGCTGCAACCACCCAGCAGATGGTCAGAATAAAAACCAAACACCCCCCACCCCACATTCGCTGCCAATCCCCAACAGAAATG
>NW_015416120.1:0-1378 GCF_001527695.2 Protobothrops mucrosquamatus | reverse complement strand
CCTCCTCCTCCTCCTCCTCCTCCTCCTCCTCCTCCTCCTCCTCCTCCTCCCCCCTTCTCTTCAAACCTCACTAATTTCTAGTGCTGATGAGGTTACCTAGTTAGTTAATGAAATGTTCTGCAAGAAAACACCCAAGCCCAGGGAACAACAAGGACCCCTCATTTCAATCTTGAGCTACAAATATTCTCCTTTTTTTGGTACAAATCTCAAAATCTGAAGGTAGCTATCTCGAACGTGCCATATTATTTTTCAGCTGAGGCCAAAAACATCTCCGAAAACAGTAGAAAAAGCTTCAGATACCCTTTCTGTGAACTTCTGGACGTATTTTTTTTTTGCTGGGCCAACATAACATTTTTGCGATCCCGAAAGTAGGATACTCAGCTATATTCGCTTTCTGCTGAATTTCAGGAGAAACCATCTATAACGGTATGATCTATTATGGCTTCTCAAAGCTGCAAGTCCCGTTGGTGGGATCATTAAGAATAACAGTTGACACAAAGTGGTAAAAAATAGGCATAGGGGAATATTTCTGCAGAAACAGGGCTGGGTTTTTTCTATCAGTATTTTCTTTTTCTATATTTAATATCATCTTACAGGAGGAGGTTGCTGTGAGGTGTGAATCTTGGCTGGAATAAAAGTTTTGTTAAAAAAAAGAGAACATTTAAACAAAGAACATCCTCTCTGTTACTGATAAATATACTTTTGCTTCGAGGGCAGGGAGCAAGAAACCACAAAGCAAAACAGAACCAAAAGCAGTGAATTTTTACTGAAATATTAGAATGTAAAACATAGAACATAGAATAATAGAGTTAGGAGAGACCTTGGATGTCTTCTAGTCTAGCTCCCTGCTCAAGCAGGACACTCCATACCATTTCAGATAAATGGTTGTCCAGTCTTTATTTGAAAGCCTCTAGGGATGGAGCACCCACAAAATCTGGAGGCAGGTTGTTCCACTGGTTAATTGTTCTCACTGTCAGGAAGTGTCTCCTTAGTTCTAAGTTGCTTCTTTCCTTGATTAGTTTCCATCTGTTGCTTCTTGTCCTGCCTTCAGGTGTTTTGGAGAATAGTTTCACTCCCTCATCTTTGTAGGAACCCCTCAAATATTGGGACAGTATTATAATGTCTCCCCTAGTCAATAATAATAATAATAATAATAATAATAATAATAATAATAATAATAATAATAATAATAATAATAATAATAATAATAATAATAATAATAATAATAATAATAATAGAATAATAGAGTTGGAATGGACCTTGTAGGTCATCTAGTTCAACTCCCCGCCGCACACTGTTGGCTCATATTTCATTGATTGTCCACTAAGACTCTTCTTTTCATTAGACTAGACCAGGGGTAGGCAACCTTGGCTCTTTT
>NW_015416119.1:0-1640 GCF_001527695.2 Protobothrops mucrosquamatus | reverse complement strand
TACATCAGAGACTGTTGCACCCTCTGGACAATCTGGTTTCCTCATTTCAGAGTGGGTCCCCCCAATAAATATGCCCAAGATTCAGTTTCATCCATCCAAACCAAATTCAGAAAAAGAGCACTTCACAAAAGGGCAAATGTAATCTGCATTTGTCAGTGGATGTGGCTTGCAAGCCAGAACACTTTCTGAAGGAAGGATAACTAAAACTTGCTGCGGAAGATGGCGGACCTACCGGGGGTGGCTCCGTGACGGAGCGGAGTCCTCGGCAGAAATGGGGGCCTCCCGAGGGTCGAGGGCTTTACCACGACCCCCAATTCAGAGAGCTGAGCTCGCCGGTAACCTGGTGCCTGCTGGGTGACTCCCCGGTCTTGGCTGGGTGGTGTCACCGGACGGAGGACTCGGCCCGGCGAGGATATTGATGGGGCGAAGGCCGCAGCCCGGCGGAGGATCTGGCCGGGACTCGGCCCAGCGGAAGATCTGGCCTGGACTCGGCCCTGGACTCGGCCCGGCGGAAGATCTGGTCTGGACTCAGCCTGCGGGCTCGGCGAGAGTGGAGGCCGCGACGGACACGGATTTGGAGGCCGCGACGGAGGCCGCGACGGATTCAATGGATTCGGACTCAGTCGGCAACTCGGCTTGCAGACTCGGTGAGAGCGGAGGCCGCAGCCCGGCGGCCTGGCGGCCCGGCGGAACATCCGGCCCGAAGGATCCGGCCTACGGACTCGGCGGGGGACCCGGCGAGGGCGGAGGCCGCAGTTCGGCGGCCTGGTGGAGGACCCGGCCCGAAGAACCCGGCTGTGGACTCGGCGGGGGATCCGGCCCGAAGGACTCGGCCTGTGGACTCGGTCCAGCGGAGGATCTGGCCGGCGAGGGATTTGGCCGGGGCTCGGTTTGCCGGAGGATTTGGCCAAAGGCGACTCGGCCTGTGGAGGATCTGGCTGGCGGAGAACCTGGTGAGGGCCTGGTGGAATGCGCCCGGGCTTGGTGGGAGTTGGTGAGTGCCCGAATGGACGTGGATGCCTGGGCCTGTGCCTGCGGCCGAGGGAGGCCAAGGAGGACAATGACAACTGTAGCGGCTGGTCTTCTTCTCATCTATCTCAGGTCTCTGAATTGGAATTAACCATCATGAGGACTTTTTTTCCCCTCCTGATTTCTGTTGTTGGACCTCCTGTTCATGATTGGAATTTAGCCCAGGTCGGAACTGCTGGCCCTGCGTGATTCCCCCCTTGCGCAGGCATGGCCCAGTACAATCTTAAGGGCCACCCTCAATGACGGGGTGTGGAACCCCCAGAGTTGTGCAGCAAAAAGGGAACTGAAAAGAGAAAAATTGAGAGTTTTCCTAGCGGGGTGTTTTGTGAAATTTTTAGGGGGTACGGGGATGGCCAGGGGGGGCATGGGGGATGCCTCTCTGAGGCCAAGGCCAGGCCTGTCTGAGGGACGTGGCATTAGAACGGTGAGGGAGGAGGTTGGGGGGTTAAGGGAGGGTGGTGTGATCAGTACGGTCAGTGGGAGGGGCAGATATGGCGGGAGCAGAGGACCATATCGGGTTCTGGGAGCACGCACACGCTGTTTACAAGCTTGTGGGTGCTCCGGTCCTCAGGGCTCTACTCGGCCTCCAGGGATCTTAGATCCTCGGGCCC
>NW_015416118.1:0-1640 GCF_001527695.2 Protobothrops mucrosquamatus | reverse complement strand
TCTGTACAGGTAATCCTAGCAACTCCATCACTAAGCGAAGCAGTTGCTAAGAGGGAAATCACGTGGCCACAATTGTGCTTTCCTTTTTCCCACTTCCCTGCCCTTTGGAATGTTCATGCTGTGATAATTAGCAAGAAGGGAATTAATGTTTGTATTTACATTCATTGGAGAGGAAGGGATTATTACCTGTATTTATACAGGTAGTCCTCGACTAACAATCACAAATGAGCACAAAATTTCTGTTGCTAAGACAGTTGTTAATTGAGTTTTGCCCTATTTTACAACCTTTCTCACCAGTTAAGTGAATCACTGCAGTTGTTAAGTTAGTTATTCCCCATTGATTGCATAAGGTGATCACATGACCCATGCAACTATCATAAATGAGAGTCAGTTGCCAAGCATCTGAATTTTGATCATGTAGCCATGGAGATGCTGCAATGGTCATAAGTGTGAAAAATTGTCATAGGTCACTTTTTTCTGTGCTGTTGTAACTTCAGGCAATCACTAATAAACTGCTGTAGGTTAAAGACTACCTATAAGCCATATGAGAAATACATATAGAAAGCAATGTGCTGGTGCTGGCAGCTGTAAGCACACTATGCAAACGGCCCATTGTTTTCCCCACTGCATGTCTGTTTACTTTCTTATAATCTAATTCCTTCCCTCCAATATGTGGGAGGATGGGGGAACATCAGGTCAGACACAAAACAATACATACCAATTGTAAGGCAATTACATGACTGAAGGATGCTACGAAGGTCATAAATATGGGTATTGCTCATAAGCTTATTTTTTTCAACATTGTCTTAACCTTGAAAGGTCACTGAACAAAACAGTAAGGACTACCTGTATAACTCTCCCAAACTATTTCTACCTATTCTACCACATCCTGCAGGAGGGGTATGTTCTGGATCCTGTTGGGTAAAAAGGGCGCAGAAAGTTCTGCTGCAGTGCCCATCCTTTAGAACAGTGGTTCTCAACCTTCCTAATGCCGCAACCCTTTAATACAGTTCCTCATGTTGTGGTGACCCCCAACCCCCCACCCAGCTGGCCGGGGGGTATCAAAAACCTGACCCCCCCCAAAAAAGAGGAAAAAATGGGAAAGTATAGGTAGTCCTCGACTTACAACAATTCGCTTAGTGACTGTTTGAAGTTACAACAGCACTGAAAAAGCGAATTATGATCATTTTTCACACTTATGATTGTTGCAGCATCCCCAGGGTCATGTGATTTACATTTGGATGCTTGACAACTGATTCATACTTATGTCGTTCACAGTGTCCCAGAGTCACGTGATCAATGGCCAGGGGGCGTGGCCAGCTGATCACTCAGGTTGCAGAGTGCCTGTGGGGGGGAATCTGTGGGTCTCTGGGATGGGACTGGGGTGGGAGCCTGCCTGCCTAACTTCCCTCCCCTTGTCCCTTCCTTCCTTCTTTTCTTCCTTTCCTTCACCTCCCTCTTAGTCTCTTCCTCCTTCCCTCCCTCTCCCATTGTCCCTTCCTTCTTTTCTTCCTTTCCTTCACCTCCCTTAGTCTCTTCCTCCTTCCCTCCCTTTCCCATTGTCCGTTCTTTCCTTCACCTCCTTCTTAGTCTCTTCCTCCTTCCCTCCCTCTCCCATTGTCCCTTCCTTCCTTCTTTCC
>NW_015416117.1:0-1640 GCF_001527695.2 Protobothrops mucrosquamatus | reverse complement strand
CATTGTTGCTATTTTGTCATGCTGCTGCTTGTAGTCAGTCTGTGCGATCTTCTTGCAGCAGCTTACCAGGTGGTCCACTGTTTCTTCAGCGTCTTTGCATAGGCGGCACTTACTGTCTGTTGCTGTCTTCTCAGTTTTGACTTTATATGCATTTGTCCTTAAGGCTTGGTCTTGTGCAGCCAGAATTATTATTATTATTGTTTGTGAGGGCTTAAAGGGGCCTTGCGAAGCCAGTTGTAGGAACGCAGCCATGTGGTTTGGCCTGCGGGGCTCCTGTATGGCTTCCTTCTGCTTGCGTAGCTCTATGGATAATTTAAGTGAACAGTTGCCCTTTCGTGATCCGAGTTCGACAAATGCTGTTTTTCTCGTTTGGCAGCCGCTAATTTGGTTGCACTTCGATGCTCACATAATTGGGAGCCTGGGGGACTTAATCAGACCGGCTTTTGAACTTCTGAACTCTGGCGACAGATTTAAAGAAAATCTTATTTGAAATGTTCTTTACCGTTGGCTGCTGAAGGCCCCGCTCTGGACACGGGTGTCAGGGAAGGAAGGACTGGTGGAAATGCCATCCAGGTGGTCCTCGACTTACCACAATTCCTTTAGTGA
This sequence comes from Protobothrops mucrosquamatus, assembly GCF_001527695.2. Taxonomy (NCBI): domain Eukaryota; kingdom Metazoa; phylum Chordata; class Lepidosauria; order Squamata; family Viperidae; genus Protobothrops; species Protobothrops mucrosquamatus. The sequence goes on along the minus strand of NW_015416117.1, from coordinate 1,034 downwards.
CCGAATTTACGACGGCACTGTAAACAGTGACGTATGACCGTTTTTCACACTGACGACTGTGCAGAACTGGGTCGCCTTCATCTTTCTTTGACTTTTCAGCCTCACTGATTTCCTGGTGGTCTCCCATCCCAACACTGCAGATAGCCCTCGATTGACAAACATTCATTTAGTTCAGAGTTACAAAGGCACTGAGAAAAGTGACTTATGACCCGTTCTCACACTTATGAGCAGTTCTCACACTTACGACCGTTGCCGCATTCCCCACGATCATGTGATCAAAATTCGGACGCTTGGCAATTGATTCATATTTATGACGGTTGCAGTGTCCCGGCCTCCTGGGATCCCTTTTTGTGACCTTCTGAGAAGCAAAGACAATGGGGATGCCAGATTCACTTAACAACCGTGTTACTAACTTAACACCTGCAGTGATTCACTTAACAACTTTGGAAAGAAAGGGTACACATCTTACAAGGTTGCCTCATCGGCGGACATTTTGGACTTGATGTAAGTCCTTGATGTAAGAACTGCGGTCTTACATCCAGGACTTCCTGTAGATAACCTGATTACAGAATTAAGCAACTTCCTGAATTTGCGAAGGAAAGTAACCAGCCTTAAGAGTAAACCATCTTGGGACCTGGCAATCAAACCCTTGTTCAGATCTAGGTCTCCCTGAGCTCCTTAATAGTTTTGGTGACGCCATAAACCAGAGGTCTTCAAGCTTGGCCCTTTTATGACTTGTGGACTTCAACTCCCAGAATTCCTCAGCCAGCGTGCCTGGCTGAGGAATTCTGGGAGTTGAAGTCCACAAGTCGTAAAAGGGCCAAGTTTGAAGACCCCTGCCATAAACCCTAAGCCAGGGGTAGGCAACCTTGGCTCTTTTACGACTTGTGGACTTCAACTCCCAGAATTCCTGAGTCAACATGGCTGGTTCAGGAATTCTGGGTGTTGAAGTCCACAAGTCATAAAAGGTCCAAGGTTGCCTACCCCTGCCCTAAGCTGAATCTGTGCAATTCTTATACCCTCATGAATAAAAC
>NW_015416116.1:0-1640 GCF_001527695.2 Protobothrops mucrosquamatus | reverse complement strand
GTTCAGAGCCCAGGGCAGAACTGTCGTATATTCAGTGCCTGTATGCAGCTGCATTTTTAGCCACAGCACATGACATTGTTCCATTATCACAACTATTATCACAACTAAAATCCAATAATGGCATCTGAAAATCAAGCTACAGTTGGAGACAAGTGGTGTGACTTTCTTTTTAAATTATTTGCAGATTGTTAATTAAACCTATTGCAAATAGGATTTCATTTTTGCTTTTGATGGAGAAAACGGTTTTAGTATATTTAGATGGCTGGTTGTCAAGAGTACGACTCACTATGAATCAAGTAAAGCTAATGACTTTCTGCCACAACATATGGATGCTGGGAATAATCGAGTCATAAATGGAAGCAGATGAAAACAATTGTCAAAAGATAAAATATACAGGCAGAGGGTTGCAGCTATTCTTCGGTTGATCTCTATATTTTTGTTGCGCTCCTCATGGTCTTCTGGAAGGGGGGGGGCAAAATTACATTCCTGGATAACGTGGTTTGTGGAACACATGGGTTCTGCCTTGCTGTTCTTTTCATTAAAATATTTAAAATCCTCATGCAAAGACAGTTGCTATGATATATTTGAAGAGCACCATTTCAACATACTTTTAGCTGAGGATGGCTTAGAATTTGGTTTGGGTTCGGGGGGGCAGTTAAGGGAATGATGTTCACACAAACTCAAATTTTGTTATAACAGAAGAGAAAACTGTGGTCTGGGGAGGGTGTGTGTGGAAGGGGAGACTTCTCATGGATTCCTCTTTTGACATGATTACTTGTTTTATCCTTTCCACATAGGCTAACATGTATTATAATACACAAAAAGAGTACAGAGAAGAGCAACAAAGATAATCAGGGGACTGGAGGCTAAAACATGTAAGAAACGGTTGCTGGAATTGGGTATGTCTAGTCTAACGAAAAGAAGGACGATGGTGACATGATAGCAGTGTTCCAATATCTCAGGGGTTGCCACAAAGAAGAGGGAGTCAAGCTATTCTCAAAGGCAGGACAAGAAGCAATGGATGGAAACTAACCAAAGAGAGAAGCAACCTAGAACTGAGGAGAAACCTCCTGACAGAACAATTAATCAGTGGAACAACCTGCCTCCAGAAGCTGTGATTGCTCCAACACTGGAAGTTTTTAAGAAGAGACTGGACAGCCATTTGTCTGAAATGGTACAGGGTTTCCTGCCTGAACAGGGGGTTGGACTAGATGATCTCCAAGGTCCCTTCCAACATCATCATCATCATCATCATCATCATCATCATCATCATCATCATCATCATCATCATCATCATTATTATTATTATTATTATTATTATTATTATTATTATTATTATTGATCATCGCACAGTCAGCCAGATGTTCAGACTGGATTTGGCATTTTGTCTACCTATTGAGTCCTTACCAAGGACCTGGGATAGGCAGATGTGGATGTTTGATGTTATTACAGATATCGTCGCAGGATGGAGGCGGTTCCTAGTAAGGCCGCCTTTTGCAATTGATTAATGGCGAATTTGTCAATGCCAATAGTGTTGTTGTTGTTGTTGTTGTTGTTGTTATTATTATTATTATTATTATTATTATTATTATTATTATTATTATTATTATTATTGATCATCGTACAGTCAGCCAGATGTT
>NW_015416115.1:0-1640 GCF_001527695.2 Protobothrops mucrosquamatus | reverse complement strand
CATCTCAGGAAGGGCAACTCAACCCATGCATATATTCATTTTTATTCTATTGATTTATTGATTTATAACCCATATTTGTTATTTTTGTAAATGCCTCAAAGTGGCAAACATATATAATACTCCTCCATCTTCCAGTTGCCCTCTTAAAACCACTCTGTGTGGTGAGTTGGGCTGGATGGATGGAAGGAGAAGGAGAAGGAGAAGGAGAAGGAGAAGGAGAAGGAGAAGGAGAAGGAGAAGGAGAAGGAGAAGGAGAAGGGGAAGGGGAAGGGGAAGGGGAAGGGAAAGAAGGAGAAGAAGAAGAAAGAGAGGGAGCAAAGGAGAAGGAGATGGGTGGGAGAAGGAGAAGGAGAAGAAGAAAGAGAGGGGGCAAAGGAGAAGGAGATGGATGGGAGAATGAGAAGGAGAAGAAGAAAGAGAGGGAGCAAAGGAGAAGGAGATGGGTGGGAGAAGGAGAAGGAGAAGAAGAAAGAGAGGGAGTAAAGGAGAAGGAGATGGATGGGAGAAGAAGAAGAAGAAGAAGAAGAAGAAGAAGAAGAAGAAGAAGAAGAAGAAGAAGAAGAAGAAGAAGAACAACAACAACAACAACAACAACAACAACAACAACAACAAGAAACAAGAACAAGAAGAACAAGAACAAGAAACGAGAGGGAGCAAAGGAGAAGGAGATGGATGGGAGAAGAAGAAGAAGAAGAAGAAGAAGAAGAAGAAGAAGAAGAAGAAGAAGAAGAAGAAGAAGAAGAAGAAGAAGAAGAAGAAGAAGAAGAAGAAGAAGAAGAAAAGAGAGGGAACAAAGGAGAAGGAGATGGATGGAAGAAGGAGAAGGAAAATGAAAATGAGAATGAGAATGAGGTGGTGAAGAAGAAGGAGAAGAATGGGAGGGAACAGAAAAGAAGATGGACAAGAGGAGGAGGAGGAGAAGGAGGATGGGAAGGAGCGAAGGAGAAGCAGAAGGAGAAGGAGGAAAAGGGGAAGAAGAAGGGGAAGAAGGAGAAGGATGTGAGGGAACAGAAAAGAAGAAGGAGGAGAGAAGGAGGAGGAGGAGGACCAGGAGAAAAAGGAGAAGAAGGAGGATGGGAGGGAGAGAGAGAGAGAGATGGAGAAAGAGAAGAAGGAGAAGCAGGAGAGGAAGGGGAAGGAGGGGAAGAAGGAGAAGGAGGATGGGAGGAAGAGGAGAAGGGCAGGCACTCAGGGGCCCTTTTAGCAATGTTTCCATCTCACGTGACTGGGATTTTCCTTCCATTTTCCTTCCTTACATAACAGGCTGAGCAACGCTTGCTCCAATTCACCCTTAATTCAAGCAGAGGCACCATCAGGGACAGCATCATCCTTTTACAAGACATTTCATAGCCAAGACTGAGAACAAGCAAAATCCATTATCAAGTTATAGGAAATTCCTCCAGGACTGTCCTCACTTCTGTGCCGTCTTCTGGAGGATGACTTCGACCCAGGCATGCAAACACACACACACACACACACACACACACACACACACACACACACACACACACACCGACCATCAGGCTCCTTTGGCAAACAGAGGGGCTGATGGGTAGAACACCCTAACCCCCCCCCCCCGGGATTCCCCTACCCCCCACCCATCCTTGGCTATGTTGCCAATGGTAAGATACTGTAAATAG
>NW_015416114.1:0-1640 GCF_001527695.2 Protobothrops mucrosquamatus | reverse complement strand
ATTTCATGCCTGTTTATGAACTAGATGAGTTTATTATTGTTCATATTTAATTTTAGTCAATTATTGTGACTTATAAGAAAACTTTTACAATTCATAACTGCGTAATAAATCAAATTGAGTGCCTTATGGGCAGTATTGAAGATTATAACATTATTACCAATACAAACAGATTTAATATAAAATAAAACAATAGTTGAGCGTTTTCATAAGTAAATACAGGTAGTCCTCAACTTATAACAGTTCATTTAGTGACCATTCAAAGTTACAACAGAACTGAAAAAAGTGACTTATGACCCTTTTTCACACCACCGTTGAGTCCTCCCCATGGTCATATGATCAAAATTCAGAATGCTTGGCAATTCACTCATATCTATGACGGTTGCAGTGTCTCAGGGTCATGTGATCTCCTTTTGTGACCTGATAAGCAAAGTGAATGGGGAAGCCAGACTCACTTAACAACCATGTTACTAACTTAACAACTGCAATGATTCACTTAAAAACTATGGGTACAAAGATCATAAAAGGCAAAATTTAGTTAACAAATGTCTCACTTAGCAACAGAAATGTTGGGACCCATTGTGGACATAAAACAAGGACTACCGTTAATATATCAACTAATACTGACACAATAAATCCAATAAAAAGATGTCCAGGGTGCTTTACATTCAAACAGTTTCTCTTGAGTTTAAATATATACAGACCTGAATATGCTGCATACTTTACTTATTCATCAACATTTATATTGCATACATTCTACATAATAATGATAATAATAATGATGATGATGATGATAAAGTTGGAAGGGACCTTGGAGGTCATCTAGTCCAACCCCCTGCTCAGGCAGGAAACCTATACCATTTCGGACAAATGGCTGTCCAGTTTCTTCTTAAAAACTTCCAGTGTTGGCGCATTCACCACTTCTGGAGGCAGGTTGTTCCATTGGTTAATTGTTCTAACTGTCAGGAAGTTTCTCCTTAGTTCTAGGTTGCTTCTCTCTTTGGTTAGTTTCCACCCGTTGCTCATTGTCCTGCCTTCAGGCTTTGGAAAATAGCTTGACTCCCTCTTCTTTGTGGCAGCCCCTGAGATATTGGAACACTGCTATCATGTCCCCCCTCGTCCTTCTCTTCGTTAAACTAGACATACCCAATTCCAGCAATTCCTCTAATCATCTTTGTTGCTCTTCTCTGTACTCTTTCTAGAGTCTCAACATCTTTTTTACATCGTGGTGACCAAAACTGGATGCAGTATTCCAAGTGTGGCATTGTAAAGTGGTATTAATACTTCACGTGATCTTGATTCTATCCCTCTGTTAATGCAGCCTAGGACTGTGTTGGCTTTTTTGGCAGCTGCAGCACACTGCTGGCTCATATTTAAATGATTGTCCACTAGGACTCCGAGATCCCTCTCACAGTTACTACTATTGAGCAAGGTACCCCCTATGCTATACCTGTACATTTGGTTTTTCTTGCCTAAATGTAGAACCTTACTTTTTTCACCATTGAATTTCATTTTGTTAGATAGCGCCCAGTGTTCAAGTCTGTCCAGATCCTCCTGTATCCTAAGCCTGTCTTCTGGAGTGTTGGCTATTCCTGCCAGCTTGGTGTCGTCTGCAAATTTGATGAGTTCCCCATCTATCCCCT
>NW_015416113.1:0-1640 GCF_001527695.2 Protobothrops mucrosquamatus | reverse complement strand
TGGTATGCAAGTTGTAAATTTCATATGTTTATGAGTCATTGAACACCACATGTTAAGAGATAGGAGAAAATAAAGAAAAGACTTCCATTTTTAAGGATTCCTGTTTCTAATTTTTTAATATACTTAAAATGGAGGCTTCGTTGCAAATATAATTTTGTCATAATTACATATTACAAGCTTTATTAAAGTGTTTAATAGAATAGTTAAGTATAAATCAAGAAAACATGTTGTAAATAGCCACATCATTCAGTGGCTGAATGAAGCTGAAATCTGTCAAGAGAGAAGCAAAGATCCAACTTGTGGGGAATATCATTATATACGATATATAAGATAGGAAAGGAAAACTGGATATCCCTTTTTTCCCATCAATGGGATAGATCAAAGAGTGGGGCAACAGGGTTAATTTCCATCTCATCCAACTTCTTTCTTTATTTGTTTGTTTCTTCATCATATTTATACAGCCGTCCATTTCACAAGATATAATTCTGGTGTGTACAATAAAAAACAAACCATAAAATAAGCAATATAAAAAATCTACAATTAAAATATCTATAGTACTTCCTATTAATAAGGTAGAAAAGAAAAATTGATGTTACAGGCAAGGCAGTCACTTCACTAATCCACCATTAGCTTGGGATCCCCAAGCCTGTTGACATAACCATATTTTGAAGAGCTTCCGAAAGGATGTCAAGATTGGGGCTAGCCTCACCTCACGGGGAAGGATGAGTTGGGAGTGGGGACCACAGCAGAAAAAAGCCCATCTCCTGAGTCCTACTAGATAATAATTCCTTTGTAAAAGGGGACCACAACATACTTCTTCAGCAGATTCTGATAGGAAAGGAAGATGCAATTAGGTGGAGATGATGCCTCAAATAACCCAGGCCTATGCAATGAAGGTCTTTAAAGGTCAAAACTAGCACTTTGAATTGGACCTGCAAGCAAACTGGCAACCAAAAGCAAGTCATGGAGTAGAGCTGTAATATGTGCTGTTCTAGAAGAGTGTGCAGCCCACACTGTAGTGTTTTGAAGCTTCCAGAGCTCCATGTAGAACGCATTACAATATTTCACCCAGAGGTGACCAGGGTATGAGTGACTGTGAGAAGAGGAGAGACTGTGAGGAGGGATGTCTACCCTTCTTCCTTCTGCCATATTTTCATGTTACCTACTCCTTATGATATACAATTCAATTCCTCTTCATTGACAGTGAAAACAATTAATTAGTGGGAAAGCTTGCCTTCAAAAGTTGTGAGTGCTCCAACACTGGAACTTTTTAAGAAGAGATTGGACAACTATTTGTCTGAAATGGTACAGGGTTTCCTGTTTGAGCAGAGGGTTGGATTAGAAGTTCACTTTTAACTCTGTTCACTTAGAAGTTATTATTATTTTTTTATTATTATTAAATTAAATTTATATCCCGCCCTTCTCCTTGCGGACTCAGGGTGGCTGACAATCGATTAAAAATACATAAATAACAATTACAGAATTAAAATTAATTAAAAAGAAATATTTAAACGTAGTCCAATTAAAATATAATTAAAACCCCTCTAAAAATTACCCTAGGCCAGTCCTGCAAGCTGGAATAACCAAGTCTTAAGGGCGCGGCGGAAGGAAGGGAGATCAGGGATGACCCTGATCTCTGG
>NW_015416112.1:0-1640 GCF_001527695.2 Protobothrops mucrosquamatus | reverse complement strand
TTAAAACCAAATTAAAAGAAAATATTTGAAAAGGCCAATCGTTAAAATTACCCTTAAAATTACCCTTAAAAACCCCACTAAAATTCCCTAGGCCAGACCCGCTTGTTGAAAAAGCCATGTCTTTAGGGCGCGGCGGAAGGAGGGGAGATCCGGGATCACCCGGATCTCTGGGGGTAGTTCGTTCCAGAGGGTGGGGGCTGCCACCGAGAAGGCCCTCCCCCTGGGGGTCGCCAGCCGGCACTGTCTGGCTGACGGCACCCTGAGGAGACCCACTCTGTGGGAGCGTACCGGCCGATGGGAGGCAACCTGCGGCAGAAGGCGGTCTCGGAGATATCCAGGTCCGAGGCGGTCTCGGAGATATCCAGGTCCGATGCCAGTAATGATTATCAAACAATATGTATGCTTGTAAATAGCTCCATAGCACATCCATTTAATTGCTACGTATGTTCTAAGAAACTTTATAAAGTTATTGATGTTGCATAAACCCATAGTATTCTCTTACACACATACACATGCACACGCACACACGCACATGCACACGCGCACACACGCGCACACACACACGTAAACAAGAGATTTTATATAGTATTTCTACTGCTTTTTACCTTATTATAAAACCAGGAATTATACTTCAAAGATGGAGGAAGTTTACAAGACCTCTTGGGGTTTTTTTTTTCAGTGACACATGAAAAACCCTTTCATGTATTAGATTCTTTCCCCAAGTGGAATAAAAGAAACAAATAGGAATGTTCTGCACATCCGCCAGATGCTGCCCCACATCCAGGTCCACTGTCATCTCTTTGTCTGATACAAATAGGACAGTTTCAATCTTCATTTTCTTTTATTTCAGTCTTTGTTCCTTGACTCAGGGAAGAGTTGGAAAGAGAGAAAGACTGACTTCCGAGGGAGGCATGGTGTGAAAGTGAAGCAGATGGTTGTGGCAAAAGCCAAAGAACCAGTGAGTAGTCTGGTTGTACAGCTGAGGAGAGGATGGTGATCATACATGTGCTCCAGATGGCTGCTCCTTGTCAGGAGATCACCACAGGATGGAAGTCTTCTGCGGATTGGAAGCACCAGGCAGTGAAGGAATTAGCTATCTCCCTTGCAACTAAAGTGGAGCCTTTTAAAAGACACTTAAGTTTGCAAGGCTCACATTCTAATCACTTTTGGAAATTGCCTATATTTAATCATCTTAAAACTAAAAGTGTTGGAGACCTTTAGAACAACAACTTTGGAAAGTCTTTATCAAGTGAGTTTAACTTCAAAAAAAGATAAAAAATAAAAATAATTACAAACTTAAGAACTTAAAAGAATTTAACTGCTTGTCATAATGAGTTACAGAACAAGTTGCAATGGATAATTTTGAAACTATTTTAAATGTGATAAGCAATGAGAACGATATAGAGAAAGATATGGACACACAAATGGAACCGATGGATGATTTATTCACTAAAGGAGATGTACAACTATTGAACCAGGAAACAGATGTAGATATCTCTTTCTTACTGGATATACAAAAGAGCTCTTAAAGGACTCCGTTATCGGATCTTAAAAGCTCCGTTAAGATCTTAAAGGAAGTGACAAACAAAAGTAAAACAAACTTTACTTATTGGATATACAAAAGGAATCTGTTAATGTTT
>NW_015416111.1:0-1640 GCF_001527695.2 Protobothrops mucrosquamatus | reverse complement strand
TATGAGACATTGTGGGTAAAGGTACAAAAGGATTTAAGTGATTGGAAAAAGTTACAATTATCGCTGCTGGGGAGAATCTCAGCAGTAAAAATGAATATTCTTCCAAAATTCCTTTTCTTGTTTCAAATGATACCTATTTTGAAAAAAGATGCTAATTTGGATATTTGGCAGAAGGGGATCAATACATTTATCTGGGCTGTTACAGAACCAAGAGTCAAGTTTAAAATTATACAAGATGCACGGGAAAGAGGAGGACTTAAGGCACCGAATTTAAAATTATATTATGATGCGGTGGCTTTAACATTTATTAGTGATTGGCTTAACTTAACTAATAAATATATACTTTTACTTGAGGGATGGGATTTATTATATGGTTGGTATGCTTATTTTAATTTATAATAAAAAAGTAGATCAAGTTTTTAAAGCTCATATTTTAAGAAGTGCTCTATTACGAGTATGGAAGAAATATTATTATAGATTAAATTATAAAATTCCCATTTGGGCGATTCCAGGACAGGTGATAGAAGGGGTATCTAGAGGAGTTAATTTGGATAATATTACTTATAGGGAATTACTTAGTCTGGTAGGAAAGGATTGGCAAATTAAATCCTTAGCAGATTTGAAACAAGAAAATATTGTATATTCTTGGTTTTATTATAACCAATTGATAATGAGGTGGAATCTAGACCAGAAGGTCGGTATTACTTGGGAGGATGTGAACTTGATTAAACAGATTAAAGACTCATCAGGAGCTCACATAAAAAGAATTTATAATGTTTTGATTGAATTGGATTCTGAAACGGAGTTAGTTAAAGATTGTATGATAAAGTGGGCGCATAATATTCAGGAAGTGATTCCATTGGATACATGGGAGACAATTTGGGTAAGAAATGTAAAATTTACTCAAGCACAAAATTTAAGAGAAAATTTTTATAAGATGTTTTATAGATGGCATTTGGATCCTCAAAAATTGTCACGCGTGTATCCCAACTTACAGCCCAAATGCTGGAGATGTGGAAGTTTAGATGCAACTTACTTCCATATTTGGTGGACGTGTAGGGATATAAAGGCATTTTGGATCAAGATTTGGTGGAATATTCAAAATATCTTTAAGAAGAAGATAAAGTTTACACCGCAGTTATTCTTGTTAGGTATTATGGGAAATTTGGATGCCAAAGAAATGAATTTGATGTTGAATCTTATAACAGCTGAAAGATTATTGGTAGCTCAATATTGGAAGACGGATGGTTTGCCTACTGTAGAAGAATGGTCGATTAAAGTGTCAAATTTAGCGGAAATGGCTAAGATTTCTGCTTATTTGAAGGATCAGTCATATGAAAGTTATATTTCGGTATGGAGAAGATGGATAGATTATATTCAAAAAAAATATGAGACCGAAAAGTTCCATTTGGCTTTTGGGTAAAATTTTAAAATATTTTTATTATTATTATTTTATTAAGTGTTTGCATAATAGCTTGTATGATTTTATTATAATTTTGACTAGTAGTGTTGTTTACTAGTTTGTTTGTTTTTTCTTCTTTTAATAATGTATTTAATTTTAATTTTAACTTATTTAAATTTATTTTAAAAAATGAGTTAAAGTGTGTTATAGATTTGGTTATATAATTAGTTGGTTTATG
>NW_015416110.1:0-1640 GCF_001527695.2 Protobothrops mucrosquamatus | reverse complement strand
TTTTACACATGTGTGGTAGATATTTTAAGTAAGCACTATAAATAATTGCAGCACTGCAGGGTAAAGAGAAAAAGGAGGAAGAATAGAGGTTTCAGGCTGGTTGAGCTTTCTTTAGCATATTACTTTTACAAAAGGAACTAAGCTTCCATTCTCAAGGCATTAATCATATTAATCTATAAATATTAGCACTCTAAATTCTTCTTGGGTCCCTTCGCCTACCTCCTATATAGGTGACCTTACAGCTATACCTTTTAAAACAGTCATCTCCGTTCAGAATAAAAATAAACATGTAATCAGATTTGAGAAATAACCAACTGCTTGGAAAAAGGTCTGCAATAGTGAGAAACGAAGACCAGTTAAAATGTGACTTAGTTGTACAGGTAGTCCTCGAGTTAACAACCACAACTGAGCCCAACATTTAGGTTTGTTAAGCGAGACATTTGTTAACTGAGTTTTGCCCCATTTTACGACCTTTCTTGCCTCAGTTGTTAAGTGAATCACTGCAGTGGACAAGTTAATAACCCGGTTGTTAAGTGAATCTGGCTTCCCCCATTGACTTTGCTTGTCAGAAGGTCGCAAAAGGGGATCACATGAACTTGGGACATTGAAATTGTCATAAATACGAGTCAGTTGCCAAGTGTCTGAATTTTGATCAATGACTAAAGAGGATGCTGCAACGGTCGTAAGTGTGAAAAATGGACATAAGTCACTTTTTTCAGTGCTGTTGTAACTTCGAACGGTCACTAAATGACCTGTTGTAAGTTGAGGAATTACTGTATTGTCCTTTACCGTCTCCATTTATGTTTTTTTGTAAACTGCCAGGAATTAATTGAGCTGAGGGAGTCTAGAACAGGGGTAGGCAACCTCGACTCTTTTATGACTTGTGGACTTCAACTCCCAGAATTCCTGAGCCAGCATGGCTCAGCTTGGAAACCTCTCCCTTTCCCCTCAGCATGGCTGGCTCAGGAATTCTGGGAGTTGAAGTCCACGAGTCATAAAAGAGCCAAGGTTGCCTACCCCTGGTCTAGGTCTAGGACAATAGAACTGGAAAGGATGTTGAGGATATGGGCACCATGTAAGTTTTAAAAAGAAATGAAATAAATAAATCTTAGAGAATACTGGTAATCCTTGACTTACAACTATTTGCTTAGTGGCCGCTTAAAGTTACAGTGGCACGGGCATACATCGAAAGGTATAAAGAATTTAATTTGGCTATGCTGTGCCTTTAGGTTTACCGTTCATTTGTGTGTATTTTTTTTTAGACAGATACAGATATAATATCTAAATAATACAAACTTCAAGAGTATCTTTGGCTTTTAAACATGTTTCTCTGTTCGGTGGCTTTTTAGCTATCTAGCCAATGTAATTTTTAAAGAAAAAAAATGTGCAGAATGCTTTAGCATTCTCAGTGCAGGATTTCTACAAATGTAATTATTTCCCATTAAATGATGTCAGCTCAGAAAAGAAGGATGGAACATATGTTGCTCCTTCCACTGAGTCATGGATTTTCCCAGTTACTCAGCAAAATATCTCTGGCTCTCTAGTGGTGAATTGTAAAACATCTCTTTCATTTATCATGGTTTAGCAAGGCCATTCTAGCTAAAGGATGCTATCTGTCAGGCATGAACAACCAGACCGAC
>NW_015416109.1:0-1640 GCF_001527695.2 Protobothrops mucrosquamatus | reverse complement strand
GCCAATACAGACTGCGTACGGTCGGTGAGGAAGGAGGAGAACCACCGCATCACAGTGCCTCCCACTCCCAACCCACCCAACCGCCGCAGCATGATACTGTGGTCCACAGTATCAAAAGCCGCTGAGAGGTCCAAAAGAACTAGGACAGAGGAATAACCCCTGTCCCGGGCCCTCCAGAGATCATTCACCAACGTGACCAGTCCAAAGTAAAATCTTGCTACAGCATTCTAAGTCTGCTGTAGGAATGGTGATACATAAGATTGAGATTTTATTCTATGAGTGTTGTCTCTTTATCGGTTCCTAGAGAAGTGGTAGGGCACCTTAGCATCTTTCTCCATTAATATTGAGAGATGGGAATTTACTTTCCAAGCAAGGGATTATCTCTGTACTTTAGATGCTCCATGCCTTTGCATTGCAGTATACTCATTCACTTACATGCATGCCATTATACAGTCAGTGGTTAGGAGTGCAGTCACTGTTGCAGTTCAGAAATAAGATATGTCTGTTTTCCAGGAAGTACATCATGGTTTCATGCATATTAGCACATTCTGGAATGTAAGTGGAAAATTGAAATCCTTCCTTGAAAAAGTTGTTTATCTCAGGATTTAGAGAACTTCAATTCCTTTTGTTTTCCTGATATCCCTTTTGAATCTGTTTCTAATACTTCTTTGGAAATACTTAGATGAAGAACATATCAAATCCTCTTCTTGAACCATCTAGTGAGTAAAATAAAAAATAATAGCTGATGTAATCATTCATAGCATGAAAGCTAAACTCTAGCTGACCAATTAAAATAAAGGAAAGCTGTTTAATGTTATGAAACTAAAACTGGATTAATTGGAAAGATATTTCAGATCCAGAAATTAATAACAATCTATTAATTTTAAGTAGCTGCGTTGTTTTTCAGAGATAGATGCTTTATTTGTAGACTTGGTTTGACTTGTTTATTGAATAGAAGCAGATGGACTAAGTGTGACTTCTGTTCACTATTTGAACTTTCGGACCTCAGGGATTATTAATCTTAATAATTACATTGTGAAATGGGTGTTCCTCAATATCAAATGCAGGTTGCAAAGATCTGTTGAAAATCCTACATTTCCAGTTTTTTAAAGCAGAGATCATATTTTGTGGTTTTCATGTTCCTTATGTGAGAACCTTATATGTGTGTCAGGATGTATAGAATATATATGGCCACATCTTGAGAGATTGCCAGAACGTAGAATATTTGGAATGAAAAGATTAATTTTTGTAATTTGGGCAATCACCACAGAATTCCAGTAAAAGTGTGTCTGGATTTGTCTGTCTGTCTATTTGTGGAGGCCTGTGGGTATTACTTGGTAGCAGGGGTGTCAAACTGCCAGCCTGCGCCCGGATGCGTCATGCCAAAACTGTGCCCACCCCAGCTCCGGCAATGGGGAAAAAGTCATGATACGTCACGACCCGTCTCATATAGAGGATACAAAGAATAGCCTTGAAGTATAATGAAAGATCAGTTAGCAAGGCAACAATGGGTTTAAGCCCATTCCAAGAAGCAAACTTGAGAAAAAAGCCTTGATAAGCTCTTCTCTACCTAATTCAAATGAAGATGGGACAGAGGAAGGATGCACATTGCAAGATTTGGTTCTAATAAATGTAGTTTT
>NW_015416108.1:0-1641 GCF_001527695.2 Protobothrops mucrosquamatus | reverse complement strand
AGCAACTCCTAGAAACCGGTGCACTGAAAACATTGATACTTACATAATATTTTCAAGTATTCAAGCATCTCCTTCTGTTCAGTTACAAACTTAATAATAAAGCTATAAAACTGTGGGAGGTTGAGACTTCAAGTCAGTCTTGACTCCTGGATCACTGCCTGGACAGGTCCCTGCAATTTCCTTGGCCAGATTTCAGAAGTGGCTTGCCATTGCCTTCTTCCTGGAGCTGAGATAGAATGTCTGGCTTAAGATCACTCACCAGGTTTTGTTTCTAAGGCAAGACTAGAACTCACAATCTTTTGGTTTCTAGCCTGGTGTCTTAATGCCTACACCAGGGGTAGGCAACCTTGGCTCTGTTATGGCTCGTGGACTTCAACTCCCAGAATTCCTGAGCCAGCCACGCTGAGGGGAAAGGGAGAGGTTTCCAAGCTGAGCCATGCTGGCTCAGGAATTCTGGGAGTTGAAGTCCACCAGTCATAAAAAGGCCAGGTTTGAAGATTCCTGGTTTAAATATTTAAATATTTTTCCTCACAGTCACGTGATCAAAATTCAGGCATTTGGGTAGGGGTAGGCAACCTTGGCTCTTTTATGACTCGTGGACTTCAACTCCCAGAATTCCTGAGCCAGCCATGCTGAGGAGAAAGGGAGAGGTTTCCAAGCTGAGCCATGCTGGCTCAGGAATTCTGGGAGTTGAAGTCCACGAGTCATAAAAGAGCCAAGCTTGCCTACCCCTGGCCTACACCCAGCTGGTTCTCAAGATGGATATTATTAACATTCATATCACAAGCCGAAGTGAAGAACTGTTTGCTACAGAGCACCTTCTCCTGATCTATCGGAGACAATTTTGGAAGAGAATATTTGTAGATCAGGATTAAATTATGGGGTCCTTGGTGCTCTCTGAGCTTGGTGGTTTTCTTGGAGACGTTTCATTACCAAACTAGGTAGCAGCATCAGCGCCATTATTTGGTAATGAAACGTTTGCATGGGAATCACCAAGCTCAGAGAACACCAAGGACCCCACAGTTCAATCCTGAGCTACAGATATTCGCTACTATTGGCACAAGCTAACTCAAACATAGTTTGCCATCGTTCTTCACAATCTGGCAGCTTCTGAGCTGGATTACTCCCCCTGTCCTTTTGAGGACAGCCCGAAAGTTCTCATTAGTTCAAAGTAGGACAACTACAGGGCGAAGATGTTAGTGTCACCAATGCTTTGACATCTCTTTGGTTGCCCTTGTCAAGAGACAACTGGACTGTCTTTGATTTTCCTTGGACATTTCGCTTCTCATCCAAGAAGCTTCTTCAGTTCTTCAGTTGACTTCAGTCAACCCAGAACTGAAGAAGCTTCTTGGATAGGAAGCAAAATGTCTTCAAGGAAAAAACAAAGAAAGTCCAGTTGCCTCTTTAAAAAAAGCACCTTTGGGACATCTGCAGCCAAAGAGATAATAATAATAATAATAATAATAATAATAATAATAATAATAATAATAATAATAATAATAATAATAATAATAATAATAATAATAATAATAATAATAATAATAATAATAAAGTTGGAAGGGACCTTGGAGGTCATCGAGTCCAACCCCCTGCCCAGGCAGGAACCCTACACCATTTCAGACAAACGGCTGTCCAGTCTCT
>NW_015416107.1:0-1641 GCF_001527695.2 Protobothrops mucrosquamatus | reverse complement strand
GACCTAAGGAGGATTTTATTTAGGGACGATTTTAAGTATAATTTTAATTGGAACACAGCCTCTAATATTTGGTTTTTAATTTGGTTTTAGAAGGGTTTTATTTTTGTATATTGTTATTGTATCTGTTTTTAATATGCTGTGCACCGCCCTGAGTCCTGCGGGAGAAGGGCGGTATAGAAATTAAAATAATAATAAATAAAAAATAAAATAAAAATAATAAATACTATATATCATATTTATGCAAGTTATTTATTGCTTGTATCTTGAAACTCAAAATGACAAAATAAAAATCCCATTACTTTAATAAGTGATTTCCTACAATTTTATATTTCATATAACAATAAAAATTTAGAAGAAAAGCAGATATATATTTTGCGCTGCAATGGTCTATTTTAATTTTATTAAAACTTTTAAGAAAGCAGTTAAACTAATATAAACTAATGTAAAGTAAAAAGAAAAGGAAATCAAAGAAAGAGTTAGAAGGAAGGAAGGAAGGAAGGAAGGAAGGAAGGAAGGAAGGAAGGAAGGAAGGAAGGAGCTTCTAATTTTCTTTACAGCCGTTATAAATAAAATTATAAATTTACACTCTAAGGTTCTAACATAACTCAATTTTTTCTCTAATATATCTTGTCTAACTATCAGAATTATATATCAGTGATGGCAAACCTTTTAGAGACGGAGTGTCCAAACTGCAACCCAAAACCCTCTTATGCATCGTCGGGTGCCGGGTGGGTGTGGCCCATTGGCTGGGTGTGGCCCATTGGCTGGGTGTGGCCCATTGGCTGGGCGTGGCTGCGGTGGTAACGGCAGACTGGGTGGGACTAAAAAGTTCAATCAATCAATTCTAACTTTGCAAGATCTTTTTTTTTCCCCGCGAGAAGTTGAAATTGACTGATTGATTGAACCTTTTTTTTTTTTGCACACGGTTGCGGAGGCCTAAAGCAAAAAGGTTTTATAAAAACCAGCTGAAGGCCTATGACTGGGGCAACAGAGCGCGTGCCCACAGAGAGGGCTCTGAGTGCCGCCTCTGGCACCCGTGCCATAGGTTCGCCACCTATGTTATATATAATAAATTCATTTTTTGTGTTTCATAAAAAGCAAAGCCAATCCAGCATAACTGCTCCCTCTGCAGGTTGCTGTAATGATCCCCTCCTCTTCTTCCTTCCTGCCATTTTTTGAGTAGGTTGCCATTAGGAAAGATTCTCAAATAAGGGAAAAGGAAAAAAAAACAAGTGCCTTATTTGTGCTTGGTGCAGTCAATGAAATTTTTGCCACTGGATTTTTAACAATATTAAAATTGCTACAAGAGTTCTATAGAGAACTTTCAGCGTAACTGATACTGGAATGGCACATTTTGGGGAAGAAAATCATACAAGAATTGAAATTGTCATAATCATTAACAAAAAACTTCTAAAGTCAGTACTTGGATACAAAAAAAAAATAATGAGAGGATGTCAAAGCCACGCCAATCAGTATTAGTGATTCAAGTCTGTGCTCCACCACAGATGCAGAGGAAGCAGATATTGAATATGCTGACATGAAATCCTTGTTGACAGACCTCTACTTTCCCATCCAAGAAAGAGATCATACTCATTACAGGCAAGTGAAATCCTAAGAATGGAATGAAAACAGTGTCTAGAA
>NW_015416106.1:0-1641 GCF_001527695.2 Protobothrops mucrosquamatus | reverse complement strand
AATGGAGGACAATCACTGCCATTTGGTCTGGGTTTATCTCTCTGGACCCGGGATAGGCAACCTTGGCTCTTTTATGACTCGTGGACTTCAACTCCCAGAATTCCTGAGCCAGCCATGCTGAGGGGAAAGGGAGAGGTTTCCATGCTTAGCCATGCTGGCTCAGGAATTCTGGGAGTTGAAGTCCACGAGTCATAAAAGAGCCAAGGTTGCCTACCCCTGCTCTGGACCTTCCAATTTGCAACTGAAGCATCTCCAACTATAATCCAGCACTTGTATCTAGTAAAATATGTATACTGGGAAGAAGAAATCTTTTTCTACACGTCATTCTATGAAACCATTGTTTACTGAACATCAATGCTAAACATACATCTAAACTAAAATACATTCGGGACTTCTGGTGGCACGTGGCCAGCTCACATCTTGGCAAAGGACAGGATAAAAGATCATTATGATCATGCTAACCTATAGAAAAGCCCTGAGCAATAAACTTGTACACTGTGGGTTTTTTTCTTCTTTCATTCAATGTTTGATTCTCAGGGACCGCCTGGACATATTCCCACAGTTTTCTTGGCAAGGTTTTTTTCAAAAGTGGATTGCCATTGCCTGCTTGCCAAGGCTGGGAGAAAGTGACTGGTCCAAGGTCATCCAATTCGCTTTGTGCCTAACATGGAACTACAACTCCCAGTCTCCCAGTATGTAGCCTGATGCCTTAACCACTACACAGAGAAGAGCAACAAAGATGATCAGGGGACTGGAGGCTAAAGCATATAAGGAACGGTTGCTGGAACTGGGTATGTCTAGTTTAATGAAGAGAAGGACGAGGGGGGGACACGATAGCAGTGTTCCAATATCTCAGGGGCTGCCACAAAGAAGAGGGAGCCTGAAGGCAGGACAAGAAGCAACAGATGGAAACTAATCAAGGAGAGAAGCAACCTAGAACAGTGATGGCAAACCTTTTAGAGACCGAGTGCCCAAACTGCAACCCAAAACCCACTTATGCATCGTCGGGTGCCGGGTGGGTGTGGCCATTGGGTGGGTATGGCCCATTGGGTGGGCGTGGCTGGGGTGGTAATGGCAAACTGGGTGGGACTAAAAAGTTCAATCAATCAATTCCAACTTTGCAAGATCTTCCCCCACCCCCCGCAAGAAGTTGAAATTGACTGATTGAACCTTTTTTTTTTTTTTTGCACACGGCGGCAGAGGCCTAAAGCGAAAAGGTTTTATAAAACCCAGCTGAAGGCCTAGGAGTGGGGCGACGGCGCGCATTCCCACAGAGAGGGCTCTGAGTGCCGCCTCTGGCACCCGTGCCATAGGTTCACCACCGCTGACTTAGAACTAAGGAGAAACTTCCTGACAGTTAGAACAATTAACCAGTGGAATAACCTGCCTCCAGAAGCAGTGAATGCTCCAACATTGGAAGTTTTTAAGAAGAGACTGGACAGCCATTTGTCCAAAATGGTATAGGGTTTCCTGCCTGAGCAGGGGGTTGGACTAGATGACCTCCAAGGTCCCTTCCAACCTTAATAATAATAATAATAATAATAATAATAATAATAATAATAATAATAATAATAATAATAATAATTATTATTATTATTATTATTATTATTATTATTATTATTATTATTATTATTATTATTA
>NW_015416105.1:0-1641 GCF_001527695.2 Protobothrops mucrosquamatus | reverse complement strand
TTTAAAAGTATTTTAATTGGAAACACAGCTTGTAATATTTGGTTTTAATTCGGCTTTTATCGGGGTTTATTTTCTGTATTTTTGTATTTTGTAATTTTTTGTATTTTGTGTTTATTATTTGTTTTTAATATGCTGTGAACCGCCCTGAGTCCTATGGGAGAAGGGCGGTATACAAATTAAAATAATAAAAAATAATAAATAAATAAAATACTTCTCCAAACTTAAACAAAATGAGAAAAAAATATAATGTATTTTCAGCCTGGTTACCGTTCTCCAGTTGGACATGTTTTCATAACTTCTAATAACTGATGGAGGGGAGGAAGGACAGTTAGAGAGAATATTCAGGTAACATTATAATAGTACAGTATAATAATAATATAATATTATTATATTATATTTAAACAGAAATTGGAAATGAGATAAAAAGCTGTCTGATGCGCAGTATCAGTTCTAGGCAATATCAGTTCTAGCCTGTACTTGGGCTAATAACTATTGCCATGGTATATTTCACATCTTATCAAGCATTATAGCTGAAATTACCCTGAAGCAGATGAACTGCTTCAGTTATGTCAAAGTTCTTTGATGTATGAAAAATTGAAGCTTTATAAAACTATTCATTAGGTGATGGGCAATGACGTGACCAAGTATGAAATCATTTGCAATAAAAAATATGACATGGTCATCATTATAAGAACTCTGCAAAACAAATGCAATACTAGCTTTTAAAATTGGAACCTAGCCAACTCAGGTAGCAAAGCCTCTATGTCAGGGGTGTCAAACTGCCGGTCTGTGGGCTGGACGCGTCACGAGGAAACTGTGCCCACTCCATTGCCGGCAATTGGGAAAAAACTCTGATACGTCATGTGATGTCATGTCTGCTGTATGTGAATATGATTACTTGAAAATTTTGAGATGCAACCTTTCTACTTTGTGATCCAAAATATAACTTTGAAAGTAGATATAAAAGTTTGGTATTAATTACAAAATGAGTCTTTAGATTATATTTTTTTTATCTGTAATGGTACCACTAACGTCATCAGGAATTTACATCGCCTGTTGTCATCTCTTTGAGATCGGCAAGGTTAAGAAGAAGCACAATAGCAATTGACAATGCTCCTTATTTTTGTAAGATAGAAAAACAAAGTTTTAAAAACCTTCTCATTATTCCTTAAGAGGTCCCACCTTAAGTCACTCCTGGAATTCTGGTTCCAGAGAATTCAATACTCTCTCTTCTCTTGTATAACAAATACATAAAGCCACTGGGTATGGTCATTTGTCACCATGGACAGTGTCATCAATACAGCGCTAACAGGTTTTATGTCTCTGCCTCTAGTAAAGTAAGCAATGTTGCCAGGATCCTATCCCAATATCTGGAGGCTATAAGAATGAATGAATGAATGAATGAATGAATGAATGAATGAATGAATGAATGAATGAATGAAAGATAGATAGATAGATAGATAGATTGATAGATTGATTGATTTCAGGTTAATTTCTCAGCTTTTTTCCTTGTAGTGATACAGTTTCTCTTCTGATAAGAATATAACAGAACTATCCTACAAACAGGAAAAGTGAAAAGAATCTATTCAATGCCTTACCCATCTTGTACTATCCAATTACTAGGTTAATAACAAAATGTTC
>NW_015416104.1:0-1641 GCF_001527695.2 Protobothrops mucrosquamatus | reverse complement strand
TATGTGCCATTATATCTAGCTCTTTAGGTAGATAACAGCAGAACAGTGACAGACAAGACCAACCAGGGGCCAATGAGGATGCCTGGATGACCTTTAAATAGCTAATAAATATCTCTTTGATTCTTGCTGATCACCCAACCTTGCCTCCAAGATAGCAGGTAGCAAAGCCTTATTGATTTTACATCCCTTACACCTTTCATTATTATTATTATTTTAATTTGTATACCGCCCTTCTCCCATAGGACAGCCTAAGAAGAGGGTTTTTTTTAAACACCAGTAAGGCTAAGAACAATCTACACGTGTCTCATTCTTCGGCTGAAGGCAACATCACGGCGGTATGACATAGAAAACATATTTGTTTAATTCAATGTAGGCACTATCTGAATGCAACTAATTAGTTGCGCTAATAATAACAAAGGTTATCAAAACATCTTTATGTTGTGGTAAAACAGAATGAGAAAAGTGAACAAGAATGGACAGTGTTGAATCTTGGTGATTGCCTGGGGAAGACCCTACGGTTTTCTTGGCAAGATTTCAGAAGTGGTTTGCCATTGCCTCCTTCCTAGGGCTGGGAGTGACTGGCCCAGCTGGCTTTGTGCCTAAATCAGGACGAGAAGTCACAGTCTCCCAGTTTCTAGCCTGATGCTTTAACCATTACACTACAATATAAAATGAAGAAATGGGGGACAATATAAAATGAAGAAATGGGGAGGGACTTTCTTTTTTTTTTCCCCTACTTCCCTCTTTCCAGGATTCCCCTTTCTTACAAGGATCTAGATTGAGGGGGCCTTCTTCGTAAGAGGAAGAGATTTGGAATACAAACTTGTGCAACTGGCATTCAGATAAACCTTAATACAGTTTAAGAATTCCAAAAGAACACATTCACTGCCTGGAAAGGTATACCACAAACGTCACTTACCAACTAGATCTAAAATCGTGGCTCCTTCAGCTCTACGAGAAGCAGTAATCACAACACAAATATATTTGCCCTCTTCATTCAGCTGAATTTGTGGAAGGAAAAGGGCGGCATTTCCATTTTTTAACTGAATTGTATCCAGCCTTGAACCAGTTCTATTTGAAGAATGTTCTCCAGCAATAACTGAACAAAGTTTTTTTATTTTATGCCCTTCAGATGTTTCCAAATACCAGATGAACGTTGTTTTTTTGATATCCAGTTCTGGAGGAGGGTAATCAGAGATCTCACATTGAAGTGTCACATTTTTACCCAAGGTTGCTGTCTTCCAAATTGGCATGCTTATTTTCAAGGCTTCTTCAAAAAAAAAAATGAAAACAAATGGATTACAGATTATGATCAATTGTACCTTCCTTCTTCTTCCCCCTTTTCCTCCCCTCCCAATTCTCACATTTTATAAGGAGTATTGCAATGGTTGAATGGCAAGAGACGGAGAGCAATAAGAGGTCATAAAGATTAAGTAGAATATTGACTACTTTTGGAATAAGGCAGAATTTGACAAGAAGTTACACAATCCAAATGGCACAATTGTGACTGCATAATTACAAGCAAATTCAATATTACTACAATGGATAGTTTTGTTTTTCATTAGCTAATTACAATTCAATCATGGTCCAACAGTGTTTCTCAACCTTGAAAGTTTTAAGGCATGTGGACTTCAACTCCCA
>NW_015416103.1:0-1641 GCF_001527695.2 Protobothrops mucrosquamatus | reverse complement strand
TACAATACTGGGATTCTATATTTTTGAAGAGACTTGACTTTTTTAACTGGGAAGTGCAGTTAGATTATTTGAAGCTCTAAACAAATAGTGAAGTTTATGGGCAGAAGATACAGAAATAATAATAAGAAGCATTTTTCAACATCTGTGAGTGCATCTTCTAAGGATGATTTCACAAAAGTTATGTGTCCCTTTGATTTCCCTTTGTCTCTTTCCTTGTGATGCCATCATTGGTGAACAAATAAGAATCAAACCTACAGTAAAGCACAAGTCTAATCAATACTTAATACTGTAAGACTTGAATATAAAATATATATTTTTAATTCTATTATTACATGTAGAACGTTCCCATACTTGAATTGGTTACTGTATTTTTGCTTTACATCCACATATGGCATATAGCCCGGTTTAGGTGCCTTAGTTAAACACTGACGTGATCCCAAGAATTACAATGCCATTCCTGAAAAGTAACTTTTCGGTGCAGCTGGGCAACGTAACACTTCTTTTGTAAAGTTGTTCCAAACAGGTTAAGCGATTGCAAGGGCAAGTACCAATTCTTAAGTGGTCCCCTTGATGTAGGTGTGGCTTATTCGCACATTAACATATTTGGCACGCTAAACATCGAGGAATGTTATTTCTGGGTAAATAACGTGAAGGCGAGACTCAGAAAACGATTTTTAGCAGTTTTGGCTCTGCACCGTGAATGCCAGTGCTGCGTTGATTTGGCGCGCACGTTAATATATAGGCTTGTTGGTTGGCTGTTGTTTTTTTTTAATGGCTCTCCCTTTCTATTTCTGTATTAACAACAGTTGCACGTGAACGCTAAGCACAGGCTCGAAGACACTTTTTAATCTCCCTTTCTTCTCTTCCCCCCCCCTCCAATCTATTTCTGGGTAGTTTTCCAGTAGAACTATTTGCAGGCGTGCATTTCTTTGCCGCACAGAGTTTATGTGTGCGTTCTCGCCTTGCAATCGTTTTGTGGCTCTGGGTAAGCCTCCCGGAGGAAAGGGCGCACTGACGACATCTTGCCCGCCGAGCGGCGGCTGGGGCACGACCCCGGGGAAGCCCCTATTCCCCCAAACTCTCCATCTGACCCGCTGGGGAGCAGCCCGGGGCCCGCAGCCCGGGGGCTCGCGGGCCAAACTCATCCCCGCCGCCTCCCCTCGCCAAGCCCCTCCTCCCCTCGCTCGCCCCTTCGCCATTCCTCCCCGCTCCAGCCGCCCGTCGCCCTGGCAGAGCCCCCCACGGCTGCGAGGCGCGACGGCTGGCACCCGCCAACTCCAGGAGCGCCAAGCAGCGCGCCTCGGACTGGCAGTTCCTGAGCCCGGCCCGAGGGCTTCCCCGGGGCAGCCGGCTGCCCCTGCGGGAGTCGGGATGCCGCACTAGATAGGCCCGGGCTCCGCTCCGGCGGGGCGCGCTTCGGAGGTTCCTCTCGCACGCCCCGACCCCACTCCAAGGCTGGCG
The DNA here is from genome assembly GCF_001527695.2 of Protobothrops mucrosquamatus. Lineage (NCBI taxonomy): Eukaryota > Metazoa > Chordata > Lepidosauria > Squamata > Viperidae > Protobothrops > Protobothrops mucrosquamatus. The sequence continues at coordinate 180 of NW_015416103.1, read as the reverse complement.
CGCCCGGTCCGTGCGCGGGAAAGGCGGCGGCAGCGGCTCCGGGAAAGGCACGGCGGAGCAGGAGGGAGCCCGCAAGGAAAAGAGCGACCAAGCGCGCTTCCTCCCCCTTCCTTTTCCTCCCCTGCCTTTTCCTCCTCGCCCTCCGGCTGCTCTCCCCCCCCCCCCCCCCCCCCCCCCCCC
>NW_015416102.1:0-1641 GCF_001527695.2 Protobothrops mucrosquamatus | reverse complement strand
AACTCAAGGTGGCATATATTAGGCCCCACCTCCAATTTTTAGCATAGCAACAATTGTGCGAGCTAGGTTGAATAGAAAGAGGAAGATCGTTCCAAAAATTCTTCCTGGGAGTTTTAGGCCCTGAGTAAACTGAATAATATAACATATTTGCCCAACTTGTAGGTTAAAAGGGGACATAGGGAATCATCCAGAAAACATGCTGAAACGGGCCTGGAAAACATACCTTGCAGTCCCATCTGGATCAGGATCCCACAGAGTTCAGGATGTTGCAGATGGATTTTTCTCCTCCTTGTAATTACCCAAATAATAGTGATTTTTGTTGTTGTTTTGTACCAAAGCTCCAGAGACTTAATTTTTCTAACAAGTTGCCAGCCATAGAAAGAATTGACTCAAGAGCAACATATGCCCAGGTATTACATCAGAAAGACCTGGTGAATAAATGCCTGTGGTGGCATTTACTGGGGGGTGGGTGGGCAGAGAGAATGCTGAAAATCTCATCTTCTTCAGATGTTCAACCTTAGTCGGGCTCCCTCTGAAACAGGAAGCCCACCCATGCTATAGTCTTGGGACTGAGCTTGTTAAACTCTTTCTTGTGATTCCAAACAAGCTGTGGCAAAGCAAGAATTGGACCCACCCATACAAAGAATGTCCCTCTTTTTTCTACTTGCATTGCTGCTATCCCAGGTAGTGGACGGCAGGCTCAGAACCAAATGCCCCTTGATGTTGAAGATGGATGGAGCACAACCCCTGAATTTCTACAGGCCAGGAGAGCTTCTCATAGGTGGGATCATCTCGGTGTCTCAGGCACAGTTTCAAGCATGCAGTTTTGACAAGACACCCACTGCTGAGGTTTTTTGGTAAGGTAGGCCCATCAAGGTCACTACACTTGCCACAGATATCTAAAGGTCCAGCCTTCTAGAAGGATTCATTTCTTTCCCCTTTATCTGAGAGGTGTGAATTCCTGCTTTGGAGAAAAGACTTTTGAGGCAATGACGCACACTTCCCACTCTGCACTGGGCAAAGCTTCTGATAGGTTTTTGACATCAGTTTAAAGAGCAAGGCAGAGATGTGTGATATTTTACAGTAATATTTTGCATGGCTAAGATATATAAAAATATGAATCCAGACTATTGGAAATGTAAAAATAAAGAGGGAACATTTTATCATATGTGGTGGCAATGCCCCAAAGCAAAGACTTATTGGGAGCAGATAAGGAGATGGATACAGGAAATAACAAAAGAACAAATTGAATTTAAATCCAAAATATTCTTATTAGGCATAATCAATCCAAAGATGGAAAAACAACTTCAATACATCATTATACACATAATAACTGCTGCACGCATTGCATATGCGCAATGCTGGAAAAGGGAAAATATACCAACAATTGTAATGATTATTTACAAGATACTAGAATGTGCTGAGATGTACAAACTTATTCTAGAAATAAAAGACAAGGAAGTTACAGACTTTTATGAGATATGGGACAGGTATTATAATTGGTTAGAACTGAGGAATATAGAAGTATGAGAAGTAATGTAAATAAGTGTAAATAAATGTAAGAGATATAGGACATAGTATTTTAAGAAAAAAGAAAAACGTATTTTGTATTTTGTTTTTTGTAAAGAGAAAAATAAAAAA
>NW_015416101.1:0-1641 GCF_001527695.2 Protobothrops mucrosquamatus | reverse complement strand
TGAAGTCAGGACCGCCAACATTCATAGGCAGATCTTGTGGTCTATTATATTTTTGCACTGATGGGTATCTGTAAGAAAAATGGAATAACTCTGGTGAAAATGCATACCTATGTGCATGCATACACGCATGCATTCATGCATACTTACTTGTTTTAAGTGTAAAGGTGAACCCTGCATGTAGATAACTTTGATTACTTCTGGAGGAACGTTGTCCATTGGGTCGCGATGAATCGGACACACGACTTTGCAACTAACAACAACAAATATTAGTTTGGTACATATTTATCTGTGAAAAAAGGTGTGCACATTTTAAAGAAAATGGTCTTAGCACATGACGGTGCGAAAGGTGATGCTAAAAGGGTTGTGAATGGTTTGGAAGGATCAAACCACAAAATCAAATACATTTAAATAAATTTCCCATTAGAGTCATGTCTAGATCATAAAAACAAATATAGGAAATGCGTTGTTCTCTAGTGAGGTGGCAGCAAGACAAAAGCTCACATCTTGGTTTTAGAACTTTGAGGATCATCTCCTGACTTTAAATTGGATGGGAAAGAGTTGAGTAACCATTTAGGCATGTAGCCACCACATGTGACAGCATGTCATGGGCATCCTCACAAAATACTGATTGGATGTGGTCACTCACTAAACTTTTTCCTGAGCTGATAGACATGCATCTAAAGAAAATCCCTACACTGCAGTCTAGATATTTTATTATTTTATTTTATTTATTATTTTATTTTTTTTTAATTTATTTTTATTATTTTATTTTATTATTTTATTTTATTTTTAATCTGAAAATGCTTTTATGGAGCACAGGTTCCCTTCTGTCTAAATAAAGATGCTACTAGAGGTTTTCGCTTCGTAGTACAACAGGATCCCAACCTATCCTATTTTCTAAATGCCAAATGAGATGGCACAAGTGTCCAACAAAGGAAATACCATGGACATATTATTGCACGCTCCTGCCGTGTTCCTTACTCCTGGGCTGAAGCGTTAAAAATAATCTTATAATTTATTTCTTCTCCATTCTGTTTCAGGAAGTACTCTGATTATATTGGGGAAACACAATCAAGGGGAGCTTTGAGATTAAAAGTGTAAAACTGTTTAGGGGCTTGGCTGCGGCGTTCCCTTTTGCATTTGAACGAGACCGAGGGCTGTTTTTTCAGCCATCTGGGGTTTTTCTAATCTATTTTTCAGAAATCTGGCTATTAGAAAATTATGTGCTGTAAATTTTGTGACTGAAAGCCCATTTAATATGTTTCTCCTGTGTTGAGCGCCGCCAATTTTGTGAAACTGTGATAGTGATCAATTGGGGTAATAATTCATTGGGCCATATTTCAAGAGCTTGTATGGGTGATGGTGTGGCACAATGTTTAATTTTAAAAGCAGTGCTTTTTATGGGAAATATTTAACTTTGTCGCCTTCGATGGCAGTTGAGGATCAACAAAGAAGAGAATGCTTATCCGCTTGCTTATAAATAGAGGACTAAATGGGGAAGTAAGGCACAAAGCGATAACTTTTAAGTTTTAAAAGGCTCACCTTGGTCATATTTTCAGAGCATTGTTTTTGTACGTAATATGCATCCTTCTCTCTCTCTCTCTCTCTCTCTCTCTCTCTCTCTCTCTCTCTCTCTCTCTC
>NW_015416100.1:0-1641 GCF_001527695.2 Protobothrops mucrosquamatus | reverse complement strand
GATGGATGGATGGATGCGTGTGTAGTTTCTGTGTTTGTGTGTGCCTGTCTGCTGTCTTGACAGGGAAGAAAAGGGACTAACAAGAACACTACACAAAACTGTTTTACCCCTAGCTGAATTCACATCTGTTTTTCTTCCCCTTGATCAGAAACCTGACATGGCAGAACAAAACAAAACTTCTGGAATTTAGATATTTCAGCACCAAAGTTTATAACGCAAACTGAACACCTGTCCCATCTGGTTACCATCCCATTGAAGCTATGACTTCTGTCAGTGGGTGAACAAAGAAATCAACAGGCTGATCTGCGGCTCTTCTGCTCAGTCTCAGCCATCCGTTCCTTTTTCCACTCCACTCATTGACACCGATGAGAAGGTTTGGTGTTTCTTGGGCTTTCCTTCAGCAAAATGTTCTAGCGAGGAATCTAGTGAGGACACCATTATTTCCCAAGCTCCCTTCCTCCAATTTGCCTTTGGAAGGCTCGGGCAAGCAAATTAAAGCCAAATCCATCCCTTTCCCAAGGCTAGTGTCGTGTGTCTGATTAACGAAACACTTAAAAGGACTTTCAGGGATATTTTTCCTAAAAGCATTTATTAAGGTTACAGAGACGTCAGTACGGCATGGTGGAAATGCTTAGATCTGGATTCTTTTCCGTTGCACATACATTCCAGGCATTTTTCCCCGCCCCTATTTTGGGGTCATGGTTCACATCTTCCAATGAACTTGGAAGATGTGATTTACTTCCGGTTTCTTTCTCCCGGGCTATCCTTATTCTCCTCCCATTTTCCCTGTTGCCTGATTTAACAATAAAAATACCAGACAGTTCTGCATATTGTCAAAGCAAGAATATACAGTATTTGCAGCGTTGACATCTAGCTTCCCACTCCAACTTGTCTTTGCCCTTTAAAGCCTCTATATACCCTTACTTTTTCCTTACTTGCATTTTTTTTCTGATCTATCTTGCCCTTGATTTCCACTCTAGCAACTCTGCTCCCATGCAGATTTTCTGCTTTTTGAAATTACTCCACCCCTTTACCCCTTATGCTGCCTCAGGAGGCATGTTTCAGAAAGCTTTCTTCTCTCCATTCTCTGCTTCAGATAATGTTTCACCTCCTATCTGAACTTTTCATTCAAATCCCAAAGTGCCTGCTGGATTTTGGAAATTCTTTCCGGATTTCTCAGCCAGCCAAATTCAAAGTGAGGGTAGAATATTATTTCTCAATGTTGACAACTTTCAAATACATTAATATCACATTACAAGGCCTTGGTAAGGCCACACTTGGAATACGGCATCCAGTTTTGGTCACCACGATGTAAAAAAGATGTTGAGATTCTGGAAAGAGTACAGAGAAGAGCAACAAAGATGATTAGGGGACTGGAGGCTAAAACATATAAGGAACGGTTGCTCGAATTGGGTATGTCTAGTTTAACGAAGAGAAGGACAAGGGGGGACATGATAGCAGTGTTCCAATATCTCAGGGGCTGCCACAAAGAAGAGGGAGTCAAGCTATTCTCCAAAGCGCCTGAAGGCAGGACAAGAAGCAACGGATGGAAACTGATCAAGGAGAGAAGCAACCTAGAACTAAGGAGAAACTTCCTGACAGTTAGAACAATTAACCAGTGGAACAACCTGCCTCCAGAAG
>NW_015416099.1:0-1641 GCF_001527695.2 Protobothrops mucrosquamatus | reverse complement strand
TTTCTAATAGTCTCCTGGTCTCATAGCCTGTTGAACATACTTGTTCCTCATTGCATTCTTTTTGTCCTCACCCTCTCCTTTGCCTGAACTTGCTGAGCATCACCCACATGCAAAAGGATCTCGCACAAGAGACAACACTTACACAATTGCAAGGTATGGCCCAGTCCTCATACCACCCTTCTTCCATGATTCTGAGTAGATCAGGCTCCCTGGGCACACAAATTTATCCACCACCAGTCTGAAATTTTAGAAGTTCTGGTTTAAAAAAAAATGTCGAGACTCTAGAAAGAGTACAGAGAAGAGCAACAAAGATGATCAGGGGACTGGAGGCTAAAACATATAAGGAAAGGCTGCTGGAATTGGGTATGTCTAGTTTAATGAAGAGAAGGACGAGGGGGGACATGATAGCAGTGTTCCAATATCTCAGGGGCTGCCACAAAGAAGAGGGAGTCAAGCTATTTTCCAAAGTGCCTGAAGGCAGGACAAGAAGCAACGGATGGAAACTAATCAAAGAGAGAAGCAACCTAGAACTAAGGAGAAACTTCCTGACAGTGAGAACAATTAACCAGTGGAACAACCTGCCTCCAGAAGTGGTGAATGCTCCAACACTGGAAGTTTTTAAGAAGAGACTGGACAGCCATTTGTCTGAAATGGTATAGGGTTTCCTGCATGAGCAGGGGGTTGGACTAGATGACCTCCAAGGTCCCTTCCAACTTTTATTATTATTAAATTAAATCAGGTTGAAGGAACACAATGATCCTTGCCTTTGAGCTCAGGCATAAATAAAGGGTTCTTTAGCCCCACCTCTTCAGAATAAATGGAAACAACTGAGTTGGCAATTCTTTTGTTACACATTTTCAATAATTAACCAATTTTGTATGAGGTTCTTCTTATGGGATGAAACATGGTGACCTTAAACTGGCTGGCTCCTATGGAAGAAGGGCTTTTGAAATTACGTTCTGTGCTGGGACCAAACAGGCAAGTAAGGAACAGAATTGGATTACACACTCACTACCTTATGTAACTAGGTGTGGCAAAGTATTGCCTAATACAGTGATGGCGAACCTTTTAGAGACCGAGTGCCCAAACTGCAACCCCAAACCCACTTATGTATTGTCGGGTGCCGGGTGGGTGTGGCTAATTGGGTGGGTGTGGCCCATTGGGTGGGCGTGGTTGGGTGGTAACGGCAGACTGGGTGGGATTAAAAAGTTCAATCAATTCCAACTTTGCAAAAAAAAAAATTTCCCCGCGAGAAGTTGAAATTGACTGAACCTTTTTTTTTTTTTTGCACACGGCGGCAGAGGCCTAAAATGCAAAGGTTTTATAAAACCCAGCTGAAGGCCTAGGACTGGGGCGACGGTGCGCGTGCCCACAGAGAGGGCTCTGAGTGCCGCCTCTGGCACCCATGCCATAGGTTCGCCACCACTGGCCTAACAGAATCTTTCATTTGTCAGATCAGCACAAAACTGGTTAAAAAAAATAATCAGTTATTAGCTAGAATCCAAGTCAGATTTAGATGTACAATAATCCAAGAACTGATTTTAAAAGGTACTATAGTGAAACAAATACTCTTTGCATTTTTAATTTCTCGTAGACTCTGGATGAGTAAGTAAGTAACGTTACACTGCTCTGCTAGCACAG
>NW_015416097.1:0-1641 GCF_001527695.2 Protobothrops mucrosquamatus | reverse complement strand
CTGCCCACATGGCGGGGAGTGGGGTAAGGGAGCGGGTCTGCCCACGGGGCGGAGCGGGGTAAGGGAGCGGGTCTGCCCACGGGGCGGGGTAAGGGAGCGGGTCTGCCCACAGGGCGGGGAGCGGGGTAAGGGAGCGGGTCTGCCCACGGGGCTGGGTAAGGGAGCGGGTCTGCCCACAGGGCGGGGAGCGGGGTAAGGGAGCGGGTCTGCCCACGGGGCGGGGTGGGGAGTGGGGTAAGGGAGCGGGTCTGCCCATGGGGCGGAGAAGGGGAGGGCCGGTTTCCTCATTCGAGCAAAAGCGGCCACACTCCGATTCAGAAACTCAGATTTATTTGCCGCCTGTCTCTTCCCTCCTTCCCCCCTCTCCGATAATGGTTTTTTTTTTAAAATACATTTTTATTAATAATACAAAATTAAAAACACATTGGACATAGATATGACGTCACTGGTTCCATACATCTTCCGACATTTTACAGTAGTATTAGTACTCATATAGACATATAGTTTTTGAGCTTTGCTCACCATTTATAATATACTATTAACACTTTCCCCCTTATTTCTATATATCTTATCTTTTAAATATACATTTGTCTATAATCTATATTTTATTCTACCGCTATACATTTGTCTTGGCTGCCCTCTTATTGTCTATCCAATCATAAAAGTGTTCCCAGATTTTATAGTACTTGGTTTCACTTTTGTCCTTGAGTTCCCATGTAAGTCTATCTATCTATTTTTTCCCCCTCTCCGATAATTGTTTTTTTTTAATTATTATTATTAATTTGTCAAAACGTAAAATACGAACAAAAAGGAGAAACGTAGGAAAATAGGGAAGGAGAAGAGGACGGGGAAAAAGCGTAGGATAACATGAAAAAGGAAAAGGGTTCGAGTTTGTTGGATGCCATGTGGGTTTGTGGGCTTAATGTGTACTTTTGCCTCGCTTTGTGTTTGTTTAATTCTGTGCTGCCTTTCACTTCTTAAAAGACCCATTAAGTGGGTGGCGCACAAGCTTGAACAATTAACCAGAGAAGGGTTGGACTAGATGACCTCCAAGGTCCCTTCCAGCTCTGTTATTCTTTTTTCTTCTTCCTTCCTTAATAATAATAATAATAATAATAATAATAATAATAATAACAACAACAATAAAGTTGGAAGGGACCTTGGAGGTCTTCTAGTCCAACCCCCTGCTCAGGCAGGAGACCCTATACCATTCCAGACAAATGGCTGTCCAGTCTCTTCTTAAAAACTTCCAGTGTTGGAGCATTCACTGCTTCTGGAGGCAAGGAGTTCCACTGGTTAATTGTCCTCACTGTCAGGAAGTTTCCCCTTAGTTCTAGGTTGCTTCTCTCCTTGATCAGTTTCCATCTGTTGCTTCTTGTCCTTCCTTCCTTCCTTCCTTCCTTCCTCCCTCCCTCCCTTCTGCAACACTGGAAGTTTTTAAAAAGAGACTGGTCAACCACTGGTCTGGAATGGTAGAGGGTTTTCTGCCTGAGCAGGGGGTTGGACTAGAAGACCTCTAAGGTCCCTTCCGATTCTGTTCTTCTACAATCTCAGGCCTTGGCATAAGTGCGGCCCTTGAAACCTTGAACGAAGCCCCAGAGACCTTCAGGGCATGTTTTGAATTGTAATTTTCAGGGTGCC
>NW_015416096.1:0-1641 GCF_001527695.2 Protobothrops mucrosquamatus | reverse complement strand
TTCCAGCTTGCAGGACTGGCCTAGGGTAATTTTTAGGGGGGTTTTAATTATATTTTAAATTCGACAAATATTTAATATTCTTTTTAATTAATTTTAAATTTGTATTGTTTTGTATGTATTTTAAATAGATTGTCAGCCGCCCTGAGTCCTACGGGAGAAGGGCGGGATATAAATTCAAATATAAATATAAATAAATAAACATCATTGTTATTTTTTGCCATGCTTTATTTCTCTTTTGCTGTTTTGATCCATTTTGTCTTTTAAGGTTGTAATGTAAATAGACTTTTCCCAGTTTTATTCTTATAATACTTGGGAGGTAGATCAAGCTGAAACATAGTGTTTGTCTTGGTAAGCTCATAACCAAGTGGGATTAAAACTAGGTTTTTCTTGAGCCTAAACCAATAGTACCTATGGCATTATTTGGTTTTATTTATTTTTATTTATTTACTTATTACATTTTTATCCTGCCTTTACTACTTTATTAGTAACTCAAAGCAGTGTACATACTTAATACTCCTTCCTCCTTCTATTTTACCCACAACAGCAACCCTGTGGGTGGGCCAAGAGAGAATGACTGGCCCAAAGTCACCCAGCCAGCTTTCATTACTTAAGGCAGGATTAGAACTCACAGTGTCCTGGTGATTGGCCTCAAATTATCCAGTTGGCTTTCATGCCTAAAATGGGACTAGAACTCACAGGCTCCGGGTTTTAAGACCAGCACTTTAACCATTACACCAAATTGGTTCTATGACACCTATGCCACATTTCATTTCCTTAACGAACTCTGGAAGCCCTACCTAGGCAAGGACAATGATCTAATGAACTTTGGAAGCCCTACCTAGGCAAGAACAATGACCTAATGAACTCTAGAAGCCCTACCTAGGCAAGGACAATGACCTAATAAACTTTGGAAGCCCTACCTAGGCAAGGACAATGCCCTAATGAACTCTGGAAGTCCTACCTAGGCAAGGACAATGACCTAATGAACTTTGGAAGTCCTACCTAGGAAAGGACAATGATCTAATGAACTCTGGAACTCCTACCTAGGCAAGGACGATGACCTAATGAGCTTCATCACAATTTGAGATTTTTTTTGTGGGTGGGGAACCTTGAGAAATTCCCAGTTAATATGAGTCTTCTTTTCAAATATCTTCATGCACAAACTTCTTTTCAATTTAGGCAATGCATGTTCTGTCCAAATATTATGTTCAGGGGCAGACAGCTCTGTGGAGACCTTAAAATAGGACAAGGCATGTCCTGGAAAAACAGAAGAAAAACCACTCTGGCTGCATTCAGAGGAAATTTCACTTAACTAGATTAATGTGTGAACAATGCCGCCCTAAAAAGAAACCAAACCAGCAACTTCCCTTCTCTTGTTTCTTTTTATCTCCATTTCACAGCAGAGGCTCTGTTGCTTGGTAATGCACAATGCCAACTCCTCAAGAACAGTAATTAACTATAGTATGGCTACAATAATATGTAAGTATAACATATTTGGAAGTAATTGGAAGCAAATTACACCTATAAGTGCTTCGTCTCAGATTCCTCCATCCAATGCTTGGGGCTAAATTGTTCTCCAATGAATTTTTCAATTTCAACAGTCTTTGATTGTGCGTTCTTAAATATATTTGTGTGTGAAAA
>NW_015416095.1:0-1641 GCF_001527695.2 Protobothrops mucrosquamatus | reverse complement strand
GTTTCAAGAGCTGCCACATTTTTTTTATTTCAAAAGGGCCCTTGTTATTCCATAGACATTCTCTATGGCCCCTTTCTTTCCCTGCCTAATCTCTTCTTGGCATCCTCATAAGGATTTTGAGATCTCTGTAACTTTGCCAAGCAGAGAAAGAACAGCCAGAGGAGCAGTAGCTCAATTAGCTAGTGACAAAAAAAAGGATTTTTTTTTGTAACTTCAGCCAACTGTTTATTAAAAGTGATGCTTCCAAAGTGCTCTGCGTTTTGCTGCAGCCCATCCAAACGAAATTATGAGATGGCTCAAATAGCATGGTATTCACAGGCATTCCCCCCACCTCTCCCTATCGATACACAAAAACAAGAAGCATATCCAAGGATATTTCAACTAGAGATGTGATGGTGATGGGAATAATTGAGGTTACCTGGCATAACCCTCCTACTCCCATCATTTTGTGTGAACATGACTTCAGCTAATTATGTGCCATCAAGTTGATATTGACTTTTAGTAGCCATATAGAAAGGTTTTTCCTCCAGAAAAATCTGTTCCAACTGGGCTTCTTAGATCTTCCAACAATGTACTCATTGCTGCTGAAATCAAGTCTGCCCACCTTGCTACTGGTTGTCCTCCTCTTCACTTTCCCCCCTACTTTCTGCAGTATTATAGACTTCTCCAGCATGCTAGGTCTTCACATAACATATCCAAAATATGATTAATTAGGGTCTGACCATTTGTGCTTTGTGTGAAAACTCTGGGTTGATTTATTTCATTGTCCTTTGATTTATTTTCTTGGCTGTCCATGGGTTTTCCTCTCCAACATCAAAGTCTGAAGTTCAGATGTGTCAATACCCTTTTGATAGTGTTTTACATATACATATAAACAGTGCTTTTTTTGTAAAAAGAAAAGGTGCCAAAACTCACACACCTCATATAACCCGCCTTGCCTACCCTACAAGGTTTACCTTTGTAGTTGAAAAAAAAAACCCTTCAATTTTTAGTGTATCTAAAAGACTAGGATTTTGTTCAAGGTTAGTTAATACTATTAATGTTACCATGCACTATGTGGCTTTAAATTACAAGAAGGCATTTTATTAATCTTTTAGGACATTTACCACTGGCATACCCATTTAGTTTAATGAGTGGAAATGTCAGCTTTCTTTGTGGAATGAAATTGGCCCAATAAAACAAAATTTGGTTGCTTGTAAAAGACTGAATTATTTTTAAGAAGTTGTCAAACAAGGTGGAAAAATTTACATTTGGAGTTTAATATGGATATTGACTTGAAACAAATTAAAGTTGAAACTTTGTCAGTGAACAGATTACTTTTAATTTACCAGTCGGGCTTCAGGCCGGGGCACAGCACGGAAACGGCATTGGTCGCGTTGGTTAATGATCTCTGGAGGGCCCGGGACAGGGGATATTCCTCTGTCCTTGTTCTTTTGGACCTTTCAGCGGCTTTTGATACCGTAGACCACGATATCATGCTGCGACGTCTCGGTGGGTTAGGAGTGGGAGGCACCGTTATGCGGTGGTTCTCCTCCTTCCTCACCGACCGTACGCAGTCTGTATTGGCAGGGGGACAGAGGTCGACTCCTAGGCCCCTAACTTGTGGGGTGCCTCAGGGGTCGGTCCTCTCTCCCCTTCTGT
>NW_015416094.1:0-1641 GCF_001527695.2 Protobothrops mucrosquamatus | reverse complement strand
ATATTAATCTATGGTACTAAAACAGCCCTGCGGTACCTTTAGGGAGATTGGGCACATCAAAGAGTCCCTTGACTTCAAAACAAGCTCTTCCATTCCCACCGCACTGCAGGCACTTGTCTTCTTTTTGGGAAGAATCCAGCATTTTATCACAGCCAACAGCCTGTAAAATAGCAAAGTTCAAATCATCCACAGGTAAAATGGAGAAGTTCAAGCTATCAGAAAATAGAAAGACAAGACACTTCACAGTAAGGTCAACAACATGTTTTTGAGGCAGTGGTTCTCAAAATTGGCAACCTTATGACGTGTAGATTTCAACTCCCAGAATGCTGGGGGTTGAAATCCACAAAACTCAGTGTTTCCACGTTTGAGGACCATTGCTTTAAAGGCTTTAAAAAATGGGGGAAAGGATTGCTTGCAATGCTGAGCTTCCATCTTTTTCTTTAAATTACTATTATAGATGGAATTATTTAAAAGAAATAATAAACCCTTATAAAACCTATTTAAACTAACAGATGAGCCCACATATAAATAGTGATTCTTTTTTCAAATCCTCTTTTTTTCTGAAATGAATACTAATTTTCTCACTCAGAACATCTCTGGGGATATGTTCAGGACAGGACAAAAACAGCCATATGTTTCATAATTTTTGTCAGAACATCTTTCTAAAACAGCCTTGGTACCTCTACCAGGCCCGTGGGAGTTCAACATCCATACTTTGCAGGCATCCGGCAGTGAATGTGTATATTTAGACTTTTAAGCAAGTTTGCCCAAAGTCCACACAAATGCCAGAGACATTTCTGGCACTGATCTTTCAAAGGAGATTGCGTTCAAATACACTGTGTTATAATAATTGTAGGAAACTCAACCCCGTGGGGATGCAACATTAGAGATTTAACTCAGCTAATGTTTGTGCAACCACTATTGACTGGCTAATAAAAATTAAAACACTGTCTGGTTTTTTTTTAGCTAACTATTGATGTGGTTGCTTTAATGAAACTGCCTATTACTCTCTGTAATTTGGTATTTCCAGAGCTCTCCTCCCACACCAACTGTCCAAGCAAATAGCTTTCTCCTACATAAATGTGCTCTTAGCAGAGAATCCAGCAGATACCTATTGAGCAGAAAAGAGGGAGGGGAATTCAGAGGGACCAGGACTAGTAGTCATTGGCTTATGACCATTTATTTAACAACAATTCAAAATTGTAACAGTCTCGAAAACACTGGACTTGCAGCCCATTGCACACACCCCACATGGTCACTGCCTAGAGTTGTGTTTGATTAATAAATGAAAAATAATAAAATGGATGAGAACAGAGACATATTAATTAATTCAGGGGTTGCCATAAAGAAGAGGGAGTCAAGCTATTTTCCAAAGCGCCTGGAGGCAGGACAAGAAGCAACGGATGGAAACTAATCAAGGAGAGAAGCAACTTAGAACTAAAGAGAAACTTCCTGACAGTTAGAACAATTAACCAGTGGAACAACCTGCCTCCAGAAGCAGTGAATGCTCCAACACTGGAAGTTTTTAAGAAGAGACTGGACAGCCATTTGTCCGAAATGGTATAGGGTTTCCTGCCTGAGCAGGGGGTTGGACTAGATGACCTTCAAGGTCCCTTCCAACTTTACTATTATTATTATTAT
>NW_015416093.1:0-1641 GCF_001527695.2 Protobothrops mucrosquamatus | reverse complement strand
AAGTTTTAATCAAATGCCATCCACATGAGATTTATTAGGATACTCTTAACAAAATAAACATGCCAGTTATTCTTCCGTGGAAGCTTCTCCCAAACAAGTTTTCTCCTTACAAGAGTCATTTATCTTATTTACTTCTACCGGTAGCTCTTCTAGGGCTGCTTTTTATGGATATATCTTGCTGTTGCAGTTGTCAATTATACTTGGTCCAGTCATTGTTTATAGAATCACAGAATTGGAAATTTACACCACTGAATCCAACCACTTGTTCTGTCTGATCCAACCCTGATCAGCACTTAGCAGGAAATCTCAGATTGTCAGCTTCATTCAGTTTAACTTGGCTGCTGGACTCTGACCTGGCTTAAGCCTTTGTGACACATGGCAGGATGTGACCAAATAAAAATCTTTGCCAAATTGACAAAGAGAAAATGTTGGAACTGACACATGTGTCTATCTCACTAAACTATATTTTGAAGAAGATCTTGCAGACTTCAGTGACGGCTATTCACAAACTCTACTTTTCCTTACTGTAAATAATTGTAACTCATCTGAATTCTTCATTAAAGAAGAACCAACTGGAGCATTGATTAACTATTGTTTTTATTGTTGCTATGCTAAAATCTGTTTTGCAATTCTGCAAGTTTTCTTCCTTTGTGAAAAAGATCGTTATTTTTCTACTTTACTGCAGGGTGATTAGAATTTCTTTCAGATTTCTCCTACTGGTATTTCTGAACTTAATTTATTTATTAAGGGAGTGGAGGATACTTCTGCAAATGTTGCTGCTGTTATTCTGGGAATTTCATCACTGCCCACATTTCCTAGTCTGAAGATATCCAATGGGAAGATTTTCCTCATGGAGTCTTTTCTTGAGTTTAATTGAAGTACAGGAAGGTAGGAAGGCCACAGCCTCATGTCTCAACTCCCTTCCCCTCAAAATCATTGTACAGATAGTCCTAAACTTACAACACTTCATTCAGTGAGCATTCAAAGTTACAGCAGCACTGAAAAAAGTGACACATGACCATTGCAGCATCCCCAGGTTCAGGTGATCAAAACTGACTCATATTTATGTGATCACCTTTTGCAACCTTCTTACAGGCAAAGTCTATGGGGAAACCAGATTTACTTAACAACTGTGTTATTAACTTAACAGTTGCAGTGATTCACTTAAGAACAGTGGCAAGAAAGGTCATAAAATAGGGCAAAATTAACAACAAATGTTTCACTTAGCAACAGAAATTTTGGTCTCAGTTGGTGGTAAGTTGAGGGCTACTTGTACAATAAAAAAATAACTCAACTTTGCCACCTTCTCATTAAATTAAGTAAAGAATAGACTCTAGCTATGAAGATTTCTTCTTTCAACAATAAACACTCCTTCACGAAATGCAATGAAAAGATTAAAAAAAAGAGAGAGAGACAGAGAGATAGTAGTAATAGTAGTAAAATAAAGTTGGAAGGGACCTTGAAGGTCATCTAGTCCAACCCCCTGCTCAGGCAGGAAACCCTATACCATTTCGGACAAATGGCTGTCCAGTCTCTTCTTAAAAACTTCCAGTGTTGGAGCATTCACCGCTTCTGGAGGCAGGTTGTTCCACTGGTTAATTGCTCTCACTGTCAGGAAGTTTCTCCTCAGTTCTAGATTGC
>NW_015416092.1:0-1641 GCF_001527695.2 Protobothrops mucrosquamatus | reverse complement strand
CTATTTTCAGGCAAGTATGTACTTTACAATTTGTTCCATGGATTTCTTTTGGAACTACTTAAAAAATGTGATCTCATCACAACCATATTCTAAGAAATCTATCTAACATACTGTATATTAAAATTGAGTGGATTCTAGCCAATTTTACACGCTTTAAAAGCTTTTCATCATTTCTTTACAGTATTATTTTCCAAACTTTTAAAGTTAAAAGGCTCTTGAGATATCTTTCTAAAAACAAGTGAAGTCTACTTATGTGCTTCTATCTTCAATCATGATCAACTTTCAATCAAAGACTATTATTCAAGTTGTGCCTATTTATAACTAGCAAGTCACTTACCTACTTTTTAATACTACTGATGCTGACAAATATGATGCTAGAATATATGCACTTGCTAGTTACTTAATTACTTAATAACTGAATCTTTTTAGGAGGTTTGTATTTTAGATTTCTGTATTTTCTCAATTTGACGGCAAATCCATAATAACTTGATGTCAAAGCTGAGATGACATAGGTTTCAGATGTCAGTGCTTTTGGTTTCCTTTCAGGTATATTTTCCCTCATGTCTATTTCTCTCATCTATACTTCATGTATCAATGTTAATTGCTATGGCATTGAGAAAAATGCCAAAATGTAAAAAAAGATCTACTGAAAATTTTACCAGTAAATATCATTTTTCACAAATATTATAAAAATATATCTTAGAAAGAAAACTCAAAAACACCAACTTATTCAATAACTACATTATTTATTTACAAAGCCTTAATTTGATTAATAGATAATGCACTAGAATAGAGCTGGAAGGGACCTTGGAGGTCTTCTAGTCCAGCCCCCTGCTCAAGCAGGAGAACCTATACCATCTCAGATAAGTGACTATCTAGCCTCTTTTTAAAAATTTCCAGTGATGGAGCACCCATGATTTCTGGGGACAAGCTATTCCACTGGTTAATTGTCCTCAATGTCAGGAAGTTTCTCCTTAGTTCCAGGTTGCTTCTCTCTTTGATCAGTTTCCAACCATTGTTTCTTGTCCTGCCCTCTGGTGCTTTGGTGAATAACGTGACCCCCTCATCTTTGTGGAAGCCCCTCAAATACTGGAATACTGCTATTATGTCTTCCCTATTTCTTCTTTTCTTTAGACTAGCCAAACCCAAGTCCTGCAGCCGTTCTTCATATGTTTTAGTCTCCAGGCCTTTGATCATCTTAGTTGCTCTTCTCTGAATTTTTTCCAAACTCTCAACATCTTTTTTGTGATGTGTCTAAATTTAATTAGTCTAAGAAACTCAAGAAGGACATAACGTTTTCATTTTCTCTGTATTTTACTGCATTATATTTCAACAAATTATAGAAGCAAGTTTCGACAGCTGGCTACAAGAATCTTTCTCTAAAGCAGTGGTTCTCAACCTGTGGGTCGGGACCCCATTTGGGGTCAATCGACCATTTCATGGGGGTCGCCAAGCAAGGCTGTCCGCCATTTTTCCCCCCTTTTCTGGCGGGTGCCTTACCTCCCTTGGGCTGGGCCAGCTGGTGGTCGGCCTGCTCCGTCTCTGCCGCTTGCCAGCTACGCCTCGGCCGGCGCAGGGGGCGGAACCACGCATGCGCGGCGCTCCCGGGCAGGGAAAGTCCTCGACTTACGACCGGTTGGG
>NW_015416091.1:0-1641 GCF_001527695.2 Protobothrops mucrosquamatus | reverse complement strand
TAATAAAGTTGGAAGGGACCTTGGAGGTCATCGAGTCCAACCCCCTGCCCAGGCAGGAACCCTATACCATTTCAGACAAACGGCTGTCCAGTCTCTTCTTAAAAACTTCCAGTGTTGGAGCATTCACCACTTCTGGAGGCAGGTTGTTCCATTGGTTAATTGTTCTAACTGTCAGGAAGTTTCTCCTTAGTTCTAGGTTGCTTCTCTCTTTGATCAGTTTCCACCCATTGCTTCTCGTCCTGCCTTCAGGCGCTTTGGAGAATAGAAGCCTATTGCTTCTAAGCAGCTAATCTTCTAATATTGTGGAATGTTTTGAATCAAATTTTGTTAGCCGAGTGATTCAATACCGAGGGCTTAAGAAATAAATGGATGCTACAAGAGAAATGGGGGGCCAAGTTAACATTTCTTTTATATTTATTTCTTAAGTTAAATTTATTTGCTGCCTACCTTGCCATGGGGCCATTCTAGGCAGTTTACAATAATAAGGAAGAAAAAGAAAAGGAATGTAAACAGTACAGAAGTAAAGTAATAGAACATAAAATAAAAAGATGGAGGAATGGAGAGCAGAGAGTGGGGGCGGGGAAAGAGTGGAGTCTGCCATCAATCCAGCAGCCACCTCCAGTATATATTGTTTGAATAGGTGGAGGAGAAAATAGGAACGGCAGTGTAGCCTAAATAACATATGGAAAAAAACTCCTGGGCCTTGAAGCCAGGAAACCCTAAATGGGACAACTGGGAGGAATGGAAATAGCTGTTACTTATATTATCTATTTGCTGAGTGAGTTGACAATGGCATGTTGGGAGCCAGCAGGGCTGAAATTGCTCTCTGGATTAGCACTTCCTAAAGTGTGGTCTGGGGCCTGGCACGATCCTTGTAAAATATAAAATAACAGTCCTTGGAAAATGTACAAATAATCCCACTCTTTTGTCTCCAACCAGAGTTTTCCTGCTGTGATTTTTCCAGCAATCTGGTAAAAGGAGAGCTCTAACTATTGGCAGTCAGATGACCTAAGCCTTAAAAAAAGTAGCAAATAAAATAACAGAACAGAAAAAAGGGTCAAAACTACAAATACATGAAACCACAAATAAAAAGGACCACCTGTACAGTTTTTTAGGTTAACTAAGATTTAAAAAATAATTTCAGTTTAAATAGGAATAAGGGCTTGAAGAATGCTATAGGATATGCAACTGATAAAAACATTCAAAACTCTGTGTAGACTATTAGAAATAAGTACCGTAGCTAAAACCTCTTGGATCAGAAATCTATTGATGGCTATTTAAAGTTTAGTTTCATTAAGTGCAGGTAGCAATAATCACATACCTTTGTGGGTAATCTGTCACACAGAACTATCCAATGAGGTAACCACCATGAAATCATCAAAACTGGAAATCACTTGGGAATGCAGCCATCAGAATTTGCAAGTAAGCCCTCAGATTTTTCTTATGTAAGAAAAAGAAGTGACTCCTACTAAAAGAAAGGAATGGAAAATGCATTTCTATATATCCTTCTAGTAATTACTTTGTGTCACCTTCATATAATGTTTCCAAATTAATAGCTGAGATAGATTATCTATATAGTGTTGGTGAAATGTTAATGCCTCCTGCATGGAACTTTATTACATTGTGGGTTTAACAAGTGAG
>NW_015416090.1:0-1641 GCF_001527695.2 Protobothrops mucrosquamatus | reverse complement strand
GGATGGGTCACCCTATTTTCCAAAGCACCTGAAGGCCAGACAAAAAATAACGGATGGAAACTGATCAAGGAGAGATCCAACCTAGAAATAAGGAGATATTTTTCTGACAGTGAGAACAATCAACCGATGGAACAGCTTGTTTTCAGAAGTTGTGGGTGTTCCATCTCTGGAGGTTTTTAAGAAGAGACTGGACTGCCATCTGTCAGAAATGGTGTAGGGTCTCCTGCTAGGGCGGGGGCTTGGACTAGAGTAGATGACCTACAAGGTCCCTTCCAACTCTGTTATTCTGATTCTGATTCTGAGTCCTGCAACTGGACTTTGTTTTTTCTTGAAGATGTTTCACTTCTGAAGCCAAGAGGCTCCAAGAGCAGAACTGAAGAAGCTTCTTAGATGAGAAGCAAAATGTCTTCAAGTAGCCAGCAATGTGCTGCAGCAGCCAAAAAAGCCAATGCAGTCCTAAGTTGCATTAACAGAGGGATTGAATCAAGATCATGTGAGGTACTAGTATCACTCTATAAGGCTTTAATAGGGCCAAACCTAGAATACTGCAACCAATTTTGGCCACCATATTACAAAAATGATGTTGAGACCTTGGAAAAAGTTCAGAAAAGAGTATCTAAGATGATCCAAGGCCTGGGGACTAAAACATATGAAGAACGGCTGCAGGACATGGGTTTGGCTAGTCTAAAGAAAAGAAGAAATAGGGGTGACATGATAGCAGTATTCCAGTATCTGAGGGGCTGCCACAAAGAAGAGGGAGTCACGTTATTCACCAAAGCTCCAGAGGGCAGGACAAGTAACAATGGTTGGAAACTGATCAGAGAGAGAAACAACCGGGAATTAAGGAGAAATTTCCTGACAGCGAGGACAATTAACCAGTGGAACAGCTTGCCACCAGAAATTGTGGGCACTCCACCACTGGAGGTTTTTAAGAAGAGACTGGACAGTCACTTGTCTGAGATGGTCTAGGGCAGGCATGTCAAACTCGCAACGTCATGTGACATCGTGCAACGTATCATGACTTTTTCCCTATTGCTGGCAATGGGGTGGGCATGGTTTCAGTGTGACGCATCCAGCCTGCAGGCCGGCAGTTTGACATGCCTGGTCTAGGGTCTCCTGCTTGAGCAGGGGGCTGGACTAGAAGACCTCCAAGGTCCCTTCCAGCTCTATTCTGATTGGTTGAAAAACAAAGAAAGTCCAGTTGCCTTTTGAGAAAAAAAAAAAGAACAGCTTTGGGACAATCCTTAGTCTCTTTCCAAGTGAAGCCTCTTACTTCTGCTGCTTTAAGTTTGGAAGGCCTGTGCTCTTCTCCATCTCTATTCACAGCCTGTTCTGTTGATTCTGGCTCAGAGTTTTGCTTCCTTATGCTTGAAGCGAATCACTAAATCATCAGAACAGATTAGTATAAAAATCTGGCTAACTGTGAACTTGGTGTTCTAAGAAGTAATCAACCTTATTTCAATTAATTTTTCCCTCACAAGTACTTGGTTTAAGTCAGTGTTTCATGTTCTCACAACCTGTCTCACAGGTATTCCTCTGTGATTTGCACACTTGAGCTGGTCTTCCTGGGTTCAGATCTGTGCAGCCATTCCACATAGAAGGCTTACAGCTCTCCATGTAGGAATCCTGTTTTCATGTCTA
>NW_015416089.1:0-1641 GCF_001527695.2 Protobothrops mucrosquamatus | reverse complement strand
CAAAGCGCCTGAAGGCAGGACAAGAAGCAACGGGTGGAAACTGATCAAGGAGAGAAGCAACTTAGAACTAAGGAGAAACTTCCTGACAGTTAGAACAATTAACCAATGGAACAACCTGCCTCCAGAAGTGGTGAATGCTCCAACACTGGAAGTTTTTAAGAAGAGACTGGACAGCCGTTTGTCTGAAATGGTGTAGGGTCCCTGCCTGGGCAGGGGGTTGGACTCGATGACCTCCAAGGTCCCTTCCAACTTTATTATTATTATTATTATTATTATTAAACCATGAGGAAATCCAGAACAACTTTGACGACATAAATAAGCACATCTCTAATCTAAATCTACAGTTAAAAAACACCCAGAAAATGATGGCAAAGGAACAAACTAATCAGATAACAGAACACAAATTAGAAGAACATGATCATATCGACGAAGCTACAAATGAAAAGAATTACAATCCAACACAAACAGGAAAAAATCTACAAGACTTTGATATAACAATAAAAATGGAATGGACTATAGAATTCCCAGGATAATCATCAGAGTTTGGGAGACAGAAAGTATATATCCTACCTATTCTATCTTCTGTATTACCAACAATACTTGAAAAAACACAGGAACTGACGGGTAAGCAGAATACTGTATATCAACTTGGAAAGCGACTCGACAAAAGAAGGCTAGAGACAGATTCAAGAGATTTGACTCGCCCTACCAGATGGAGTATTACATGAGTAAACACTTGTTTGAATATGGTTAAAAGAATAGAGAATTTTGAATATAAAGGGGCCCTATAACAAGAGGGATAAGAGATTTAAGTAATATAGTATGTTTTACAATATATGAAATGTAAAAATATTGGGATGATGTAACTTTTATAAATATAAGCTGATCAGGTGTTATAAGATAGACAAGAAGGACAGTATTTTTATAATACATGAAGTATGAAAATATTGGGATGGTATACCTAAATGGAAAAATTTGTATATCTAGATGACTAACATTGAAAAAATCATGACTAATAAGAATGGATTGAATAAAAGGGGAAATTAAGCTTAAACAAAAATTACGAAAATAGGATGCATGGTGAACTAATGAGATGATGGTTATAAGAATAATATAAGCTGATAAAAAAATGTTATACATAGATGTTATCAATATCTGCATAAATAGGAAAAAATGTACCGGTATATATTTAATCATTTATATATTGAAAATATTAGAATTATATTTGTTTTAAGATTGAAAAAGGAGAATACAAATGAGAAGGGAAGATCAAAGAAATATATTATCACTTATACTAATTATGGAATTCTCAAATTTAATCATTATTGACTGTTAATTAATTATTATTGGGGGGGTTCTCAAATATATAAACCAAGACAACACGCTGTACACCAGGCACTGGAGATTGTTACTGTTAAAAACCAATAAAATATTTTTTTTTTAAAAAAGGTATAGTATGCCTCACTTAATTTAAACACTTTAACAGTGGGCGATATTCAATGTAATATATGTTCTTTACCATTCTTGCTACAGGACTTATTTTCCTATTCACATCCCTTAAGTGGGCAAACAGGAATAGCTTAATGTAAGGATGGAGAACAGATACACATTCTCTCCCTTATATATCAATTTTAAAAGGCA
>NW_015416088.1:0-1641 GCF_001527695.2 Protobothrops mucrosquamatus | reverse complement strand
GAAGAAGAAGAAGAAGAAGAAGAAGAAGAAGAAGAAGAAGAAGAAGAAGAAGAAGAAGAAGAAGAAGAAGAAGAAGAAGAAGAAGAAGAAGAAGAAGAAGAAGAAGAAGAAGAAGAAGAAGAAGAAGAAGAAGAAGAAGAAGAAGAAGAAGTAGTAGTAGTAGTAGTAGTAGTAGTAGTAGTAGTAGTAGTAGTTGTTTGGCTGGAAAACAGAAGGCCTGTTGCAGAAATCTGAAGGAGATCTGCATTTTACAGACTTAGAAGACTGGATGAGTGAAGAACTGGAATCTCTTAAGAAGATGAACTTATTATATCCAGTTGGAAAACAATTTGGACTGAATTTTTCCTGGGAAGATGGATTGGTTTTGGAAAATAGACTTATTGTATCTAATCAGGCAATAACTGACAAGAGAATTTGTATTTTGGTTCACAGAGAGATCATTTCATCAATGGATGTGGTGGACATATTTATAGCAGAAGTTTGAGATATTGGAAGATGAGCTAAAATAAAAATCTTAAGGCAGTCTTATTGTTAAGAATGAAACAAAGATATTTAATCCTGGATGGCTCAGAGATAATGATTGTGGTGATTTGTGGCAGAAAATAAGCCATTGTAGACTTTCTATGAGTGGATTAGAATAATAGTTAACAGAGATTTTTTGGGAACTTTAATTTTGTGTTGTTTTACTACTACTATTAATATTAACTACTTCCTGTTAACTACTTTGCCAATAATTTGCAAATAGATTTAGTAGTTTAAAAATTTTGGGAGGTCCTATTTCACAAGGGGTGGGAACTAATGTCATAGTAATGTAATAATCAATATTCAACTAGGGGGGATAATATGTGTATATGTGTTGGTCTTTTTTAATCTATCTTTTTCTTTTTTAATGTTTTGATTGTTTTTTTTTTTGTCTTTTTTAATTTGGGGGGAGTCTGTGGTACTCGTGCTAGAATCATTGAAAACACTGCAGAGCCTTGAATGCAGCTTGGTAAAAGCAAAAGTATGTCTTGGTCTTCTTCTTCACATGTTTATGAAATGATGCATATATTTGTGTCGTTATACACAAATGTGAATGGCAGTTGTGAACATTTTAATTTAAACTTATAAACTACAGGCTTATAAAATAGAGGTGATGCTTTAATTTCAGTTCAGTGACTTATATTGCAATGTCTTTTATTTATGCCTGTGTAGCCTTTATTCAACTTCAGCACCTACTTTAAAAAGCTAGTTCAGCTTCTCATGAAAATTTTTATATTTTATATCACCACTGTAGTTTTGGTCTTTGATATGCATGCGTAGGCATGTTTAATGTCTTTGTATAATATCAAAACATCCTGTGTTCCAATTTCTGCAAATACCTTCAAAAAATTGAAAATGTGAGCTATACTGGAGTCTGATTTACTGTATATCCAAAGAAATTCAGTGAGCTCAAGGGAGTCTTACAGTTATTCTTTAAGAATTGTTCTCCTACCTACATTTTCATACAATACAATTCTAGCTTGCTCTTTCAAATCAATAAAAGAATGACTTTTAACAACATGCCTTTTAACACCTGCATTATTTCATTATAGAGTGGATTTTTTGCTAAAAATGCTCATATAGTAAAAAATATATTCTTCAGCCCATGTATTTTCTGTT